>NW_015388732.1:122913-133635 GCF_001527695.2 Protobothrops mucrosquamatus
GAGGAGGAGGAGGAAGAGGAAGGGAGAGTGTTTCCCCGAGCAAGAGAGGAAAGACACGTGGTCCCTCCAGCTCCCTCCCTCTTTCTCCTCCCTCCCTCCTTCCCTCCTTCCCTCTAGCTCTGCCCCAGGCCTCCCCTGGAGCCCAAGGGGTTAAGTGAGTTGGCTTGCCCTCCGGCTGTCAGAGGCGATCACACTTTGCAGATGCTCCCTTGGTGGAATGCTGGCTGGCTGGCTGGCTGGCTGACTGCGGGGGGGGGGGGGAATGGGGAGGAGGAGGAGGAGGAGAAGGAGAAGAAGAAGGAAAAGTTAGATAAATAGACAAGAGGAGGAGGAGGAGATAGATAAATAGAAGATAGAGAAGAAGATGAAAAGTAGAGGAGAAAGGAGGAGGAGAAGGAGAAGAAGAGATAAATAGAGGATAGAGGAGAAGATAATGAAAAGAGGAGGAGGAGAAGATAGATAAATAGAAGATAGAGAAGGAGAAGATAATGAAAAGAGGAGGAGGAGATGGATAAATAGAAGATAGAGGAGAAGGAGAAGAAGATGAAAAGTAGAGGAGAAAGGAGGAGGAGGAGGAGAAGAAGAGATAAATAGAGGATAGAGGAGAAGGAGAAGATAATGAAAAGAGGAGGAGGAGAAGATAGATAAATAGAAGACAGAGAAGGAGAAGATAATGAAAAGAGGAGGAGGAGATGGATAAATAGAAGATAGAGGAGAAGGAGAAGAAGACGAAAAGTAGAGGAGGAGAAAGGAGGAGAAGATAGATAAATAGAAGATAGAGAAGGAGAATATAATGAAAGGAGGAGGAGAAGATAGATAAATAGAAGATAGAGGAGGAGGAGAAGATGAAAAGTAGAGGAGAAAGGAGGAGAAGAAGATAAATAGAGGAGGAGGAGGAGGAGGAGGAGAAGATGAAAAGTAGAGGAGGAGGAGGAGAAAGGAGGAGGAGATAGATGAAAAGAGGAGAAGGAGAAGAAGATAGACAAGTAGAAGATAAAGGAAGAGAAGATGAAAAATGGAGGAGCAGGAGGAGAAAGAAGGAGGAGAAAGGAGAAGATAGATAAATGGAAGATAGAAGAGGAGGAGAAGGAGATGAAAAGTAGAGGAGAAAGGAGAAGGAAAAGATGACATGAAAAGAGGAGGAGAAGAAGATAGATAAATAGAAAGATAGAGGAGGAGGAGAAAGAGGAGGAGAAGGAGAAGACCGATAGATGAAAAGAAGATGGAGGAGGAGGAGGAGGAGGAGGTCCACCCATGCCTGCCAGCCGTGCATTCTGGTGGATGGGATGGACCTGTGAAGGCATCTGGACTGGTGGCCCCCGTCTGTGGAAAAGGGAGGGACTTAGCTGTGCTGAGGTGGGAGCCCTCCCTCCCAAATGCCCACCCAGCCCTCTCCTGGCAAGAGCCCCATCCCTGGTTCCTCCTGGCTGAAAGATGACTAGGCAGTAGGATGATCCTCCAAGACTCGGTCAAGGAGAAGAAGAGCCTAAAACTGGGACATCCCTTGGACACACCTTTGGTGGCCTGGCCATCCCCCCAACTTCCAGAGCCGGAAGGCTCCTTCGCCAAGCTCTTGGTCGGGAGCGGAGAGCCTTCCAAAGAGGAGGGCCTGGGAAGGTCCCTTGTCCGTAGTCCTGCTTGCTGAGACAGAGGAGTGAAAAGCAGCTGTTCAGTTGCCACATCTGGGGAGGCATTGGCTGGGCATCAAGAGCAGGATGGATCTCCCTGGGCTTTGAGGGCTGGATGACTCCTTAGCCTTGGCCCCGCCGGCCTGTTCCACCTCTGCTGTCGGTCCTTAGCCCAGGTCCTCAGACCACGCCTGCTCGCTCTCTTCCGTGCAGGCCCAGCAAGGCGTTGAAAAGACCAAGGGTCTTCTGGGCTCACCTGGAGCAGGGGTCCAGGTGTGGGTGGGTGGGTGCAGGCACCGCCTCCCTGCAGGTCGACGATGCTGCAGACATCTGTGACTTTCTGCCTCTTTTCATTTTGCCGTAAATGGAGCTCTGTGGAGTGAGAAGGGATGCTGAATCCTGCCTTCTCCTTTTTTCCTGATGTTTCTAAACAAATCAAATGTTTGTTTAGGTATCAGTGAATGCTGAGCCTCGATCAGTATGGGACAGTAGCAGAGAGATCCCTTCCTTCCTTCCTTCCTTCCTTCCTTCCTTCCTTCCTTCCTTCCTTCCTTCCTTCCTTCCTTCTTTCTTTCTTTCCTTCCTTTTTTCTTTCCTTCCATTGCTTTCTCTCATTCCTGTCCCCCTCCCTCTCTCCCTCCCTCCCTTCTTTCTTTCCTTCCTTCCTTCTTCCTTCCTTCTTTCCTTCCTTCNTCCCTCCTTTCCTCCCTTCCTTTTATCCTAGGTCTCCTCTTCAGAGTCCCTCTAAAGCCAGACGGCCTCCAGCCTCTGACCTCTGCTCTCCTCTTTGAACCCCCACCCAGTTCTCACCCCACCCTGAACCAGAAGCTGCACCCATTTTCGCAGGAAAGGTGCCCCTCTGCAATTTATCCTCTAAACTCTCTGCCTTCACTGATGTGTTTATTTTTGGACGGGGGTCAGGCAACCCATCCTTCCTGTGTTTCCAATTTTGCAAAGCCTAAAACAGGAAAGGGAGACGGGGTGGATGATCTCGGCATCTCTCCTCGCCTAATTGCTACTTCGCTTACACATTTCTCTGTGTCTTGTTTTGCAACCCAGTGATTTGCATTCAAGTCAGTTGCTGCACAAGAGAGAGAGAGAGAGAGAGAGAGAGAGAAAAGGGGGCATCTGCTTAAATAAACCGGTATATGCACTCCACTTTTTAAGCTAATCGGAGGTCAGGAACAACCCTCAAAGTTTGTAGAAGTCTCTAAAAGGGCTGTGAGGATCGCAGAACGGCTGAATAAGACACAGACTGATTTCTTTTAGGAGAGAAGAAGAAGAGTGATTGAATAGAATTAGAATTAGAATAGAATAGAATAGAATAAGGATAGAATAGAAGATGGAATAGAATAGAATAAGGAATAGAAAAGAATAGAATAGAATATGGAATAGAGTAGAATAGAGTAGAATAGAATAGAATAGAATAGAATAGAATAGAATAGAATAGAATAGAAGATGGAATATAGAATAAGGAATAGAATAGAATAGAATATGGAATAGAAAAGAATAGAATAGATTAGAATAGAGTAGAATAGAATAGAAGATGGAATAGAATAGAATAGAATAGAATATGGAATATAAAAGAATAGAATAGAATATGGAATAGAGTAGAATAGAATAGAAGATAGAATGGAATGGAATGGAATAGAATAGAAGATGGAATAGAATAGAATAGAATAGAATAGAATAGAACAGAATAGAATAGAATAGAATAGAATATGGAATATAAAAGAATAGAATAGAATATGGAATAGAGTAGAATAGAATAGAAGATAGAATGGAATGGAATGGAATAGAATAGAAGATGGAATAGAATAGAATAGAATAGAATAGAATAGAATATGGAATATAAAAGAATAGAATAGAATATGGAATAGAGTAGAATAGAATAGAAGATAGAATGGAATGGAATGGAATAGAATAGAAGATGGAATAGAATAGAATAGAATAGAATAGAATAGAATAGAATAGAATAGAATAGAATAGAATATGGAATATAAAATAATAGAATAGAATATGGAATAGAGTAGAATAGAATAGAAGATAGAATGGAATGGAATGGAATGGAATAGAATAGACGATGGAATAGAATAGAATAGAATAGGAACAGAACAGAACAAAATAATAGAGTTGGAAGGGACCTTGCAGGTCATCTAGCCAACCCCCTACCCAAGCAGGAGACCCTACACCATTTCTGACAAGAAGAAAAGGGATCTCATAAAACATCCTTTAAAAAGGCCCAACCCCACGGTTGAAACCATCCACCATTATCCTTTCATGCTGTAAAACAATGTTGCGGCTGTCACTTCTTTGTTTTTCTTGGTTTTTATGTCCTCCGATTCTGTTGGGAAAAGAAATAAGGAATTGATTGATACGTTTCTCCTTTTTTTTAAAAAAACAAATCTTTTTCCTTTAGGGGGTTCCCTTTTCTCTGGACGGTTTTTTGTCTGACTTGCTTCCTTGGATTCACGCGTGGAAATCCTGAAGGTAATTTTTTTTCCCCCATCTCTTTGGGTCTCCCGTCTTTACGTCTTCTGGGGAAGGGTGGCTGGTTAGCCTCCGTGCTGCCAAATCCGGAACGGGAGAGTGGAGAAAAAGATTGGAGGAAGGATTGCATTGAATCACTCATTCTGCGTGTAAAGTAGAGGCAACTTTGGTCCAGATGTTGGGTTGGAGAAACCCAAGTTGAAATTCACCCTCAACGGTAGGAAGTCACTTGGTGGCTTTCTCTTAGACTAGGATAGAGCTGGAAGGGACCCTAGAGGTCTTCGTCCAGCCCTCTGCTCAAGAAGGGTCTCCATGGAAGTGTCTTTTTGCTTCTGGAACAACAACAACAAAAAACACACAGATGGAAGAGAAACCTAAACAGTGGAAAAGGAAGAAGAAGCTATGACCCACGAAGGTAAAGGACGCTGTGGATCGAGATCACGAGCAGTGTTAATATTTCTGCACGGGAGGGGGAACTTTGAAGGCCCTCTTTTGGGATCGCACGCCATAGGCCTTAATCCGTGACCGCTTCCAAGAAGGGTTCCTATAGCCCAATCCGAGAAAGCAATATACACCCACAAATGAAGGCGAATCCACGTGTCCCAGGATAACGTTGCAGGATCCAATCTGGGTCGGTCACCAGGACCGGAAGGTTTTGTCTTCCGAGCTTTCGGACTCGTGCTGGAGCCCATCCTCAGGAAACTTCTCTCTCTCCAGAATGTCTGTCTGACTGACTGACTGTCCGTCCATCTGTCCGACTGTCTGACTGTTGGTCTGTCTGTCTGTCTCTGTCTGACTGTCTGTCTCTGTCTGACTGACTGACTGACTGTCTGTCCGACTGTTTGTTTGTCTGTCTGACTGACTTTGTCTGCCTGCCTCTGTCTGTCTGTCTGTCTGTCTGACTGACTGACTGACTGACTGTCTGACTGACTGTCTGTCTGACTGACTGACTGACTGTCTGACTGACTGTCTGTTCGTCTGACTGTCTGACTGACTTTGTCTGTCTGTCTGTCTCTGTCTGTCTGACTGACTGTCCGTCCATCCGACTGTCTGTCCAACTGTCCGACTGACTGACTGTCTGACTTTCTGACTGATTGACTGACTGTCTGTCCGTCTGACTGTCTGACTCTGTCTGTTTGTCTGTCAGACTGTTTGTCTGACTGTCTCTATCTGTCTGACTGACTGTCTGACCATCTGTCCATCTGTCCATCCATCCATCCATCCATCCATCCATCCATCCATCCATCCATCCATTTCTAGCAGAATGTCTCTCTTCTCGAATGAGAAGTGGAATATTTTCAAAGGAGAGGGGGAAAAAAGGGCCAAGAGACCTCAGTTGCCTTTTGGAAGAAAAAAAAAAAAAGCACCTTTGGCACCACCATGATCTGGAATGATTGAGACTCTCCGTAGACACGAAGCCTTGCCAAGATTTTCCACTCCACCAACAGCGATGCCCGATGTGTTTTGTCCGTCGGTGACATTTCCCTGGAGGAACGGGGAGCGTGCCAAGGAAACATTTGATTCTGCTGTCTTTCAAAGGTCATTCCGTGGGCCCGGTTGGGAACAGAGAACAAAAAACCCCCCCATGGATGACAGGACCGGCTTCCATTGTCCGGTTTTTCCCTCCGGAGCAAGTCTTAAGAAGGATGGGGAGTTCGTGTCCTTCAAAGGTTTCTGATCCCTGGAGACGGTCACTGGATTCAAATGTGAACGTGGCTGGATTTTAGAATAGAATAGAACTGGAAGGGACCTTGGAGGTCATCTAGTCCAACCCCCCACTTGGGCAGGAAACCCTATACCATATCAGACAAATGGCTGTCCAGTCTCTTCTTAAAAACTTCCAGTGTTGGAGCATTCACTGCTTCTGGAGGCAAGCTGTTCCACTGATTAATTGTTCTCACTGTCAGGAAGTTTCTCCTTAGTTCCAGGTTGCTTCTCTCCTGGATTCGTTTCCATCCGTTGCTTCTTGTCCTGCCTTCAGGCGCTTTGGAGAATAGCTTGACTCCCTCTTCTTTGGGGCAGCCCCTGAGATATTGGAAGGTTGCAAGGTCTATTCTATTCTATTCTATTCTATTCTATTCTACTCTACTCTACTCTACTCTACTCTACTCTACTCTACTCTACTCTACTCTACTCTACTCTACTCTACTTTCTATTCTATTCTATTCTATTCTATTCTATTCTATTCTATTCTATTCTATTCTATTCTATTCCCTATTCTATTCTATTCTATATTCCATTCCCTATTCTATTCTACTCTACTCTACTCTACTCTACTCTACTCTACTCTACTCTACTCTACTCTACTCTACTCTACTCTACTCTGTATCATGACTTGTTCCATCTCAGAATCACAGGGAGGTGGGTAGCATAAATTTAACAAATGATTATTACAGTAATTCTGTCCAGCCTAGACAATAATAGACCAAATCGTACTTTCTCTTTGGAATATATCTGTGATTCCCCCCCCTCCTTCTCGGCTGGGGTGCTTGGAAGGAGAAGAAAGCTTGCAATGCGCACAGCCGTTGCTCCTTTAATTTTTTTGGGCCGAAGAGATTGGGGTGGGAGAGCCTAATTGTCTTTCTGCGAGATTCGCAATATCCCAACAGGCTGGCCAAAAATTTGAGATCTTGACTCCCGTTGGCCCGAGGAGATGAAAACCATGAGTTCTCTTGGAGTTGGCCGTCCTTTTCATTCATTCTTGCTTCTCTTTTCCCCCTAAGGACGGGAAAAATCCAGGAGATCGTATCAGAGGGAAGGAAGGAAGAAAAAAAAATGTTCCACAGGCTGAAATATTTTGGAAAGACTCCTTAAAAATTCCCTTGTGTGAATTTTTAGTTTCTTTTCAGGACCACAGTGCTGCTGGCTAAGGCCAGCTTCGTTAATACGTAGCCACCAAGGATGAGTTTGGATCATGGTTTTGAGGTGCCACGTCAGAATAGTGGATGGTTTACAAAGAGGGCAACGAGAATTGTCTAGGGAGATGCTCAGTCATCCAAGTCATGGTTGTCCCAAAGGTGCTTTTCCCCCCCAAAAGGCAACTGGACTTTATTTTTCCCTTGAATGGGTTGAAAGGGTATGTCAGAACTGAAGAAGCTTCTTGGATGAGAAGAAAAATGTCTTCAAGGAGAGTCGGAACTGAGGAAGCTTCATGGATAAGAAGCAAAATGTCTTCAAGGAGAGTCAGAATTGAGGAAGCTTCTTGGATGACAAGCAAAATGTCTTCAAGGAGAGTCAGAACTGAGGAAGCTTCATGGATAAGAAGCAAAATATCTTCAAGGAGAGTCAGAACTGAGGAAGCTTCATGGATAAGAAGCAAAATGTCTTCAAGGAGAGTCAGAATTGAGGAAGCTTCATGGATAAGAAGCAAAATGTCTTCAAGGAGAGTCAGAACTGAGGAAGCTTCATGGATAAGAAGCAAAATGTCTTCAAGGAGAGTCAGAAATGAAGAAGTTTCTTGGATAAGAAGCAAAATGTCTTCAAGGAGAGTCGGAACTGAGGAAGCTTCATGGATAAGAAGCAAAATGTCTTCAAAGAGTTGGAACTGAGGAAACGTCTTGGATGAGAAGCAAAACGTCTTCAAGGAGAGTCAGAATTGAGGAAGCTTCATGAATAAGAAGCAAAATGTCTTCAAGGAGAGTCAGAACTTAGGAAGCTTCATGGATAAGAAGCGAAACGCCTTCAAGGGCAGTCAGAACCGAGGAAGCTTCTTGGACGAGAAGCAAAACATCTTTGAGGGAAAACAAAGTCCAGTGGCCTTTTGGGGGGGGAAAGAGGGAAACAATATTTGGTTTTAGTAACTAGCAAACAAAGCCGCAAGGGATGAGAACAGGGAAGGAAAGGGGACCTGCTCCTAACCTTCTTTTGAACTGTCTATGTAACTTCTCTTTCCTCCCTTCTTCTTCCAGATGTGGACGTCCTTCAGAGGTTGGGCCTGGTGGGACCAAGGACCTTGGACCTGTCGCACTCTGTTCCACAGGGAGTTTCCCCCTTCAAGTTGGGAGTCATCCTCACCCAGCAGGCACGAGTCGAAGTGCCCTTCAGCTCGGTTCTTCCCTTCCCCGTCAGCGCGGACCTGACCGTTGTGTTAAGTGTGTGTTCCCTCCGGGTCAACAGCGCTTTCCTGTTCACCGTCAAGAGCAGAAGGAAGAAACTGCAGCTGGGCGTCCAGTTCCTTCCCGCGAAGGTTGTCGTCTACGTCGGTCACAAGCGCTCCGTCTACTTCGACTACGACGTCCACGACGGGCGGTGGCACAACTTCGCGATCGACATCCGAAACAAAACGGTCACCCTGGTCACCTCCTGCGGGAAAGAAAAGGTACAGGCGGATTTGCGTCGAAAAAAAAGCAAGGCCTTGGACCCGGCGGGATCCTTCCTCTTGGGAAGACTCAACCAGCGCTCGGTCCAGTTTGAAGGCGCCCTTTGCCAGTTTGATATTTATCTGTCCGCCAAGGCAGCTGACGATTACTGCAAGTATCTGAAAAGACAATGCAGACAATTGGATGCCGTTCGGTCGGACCTCCTGCCTTTTTCTCCGGGGTTGTCCAAAGTAGGCTCTTGAAGACTTTACTGTGGTTTCGTCCATCTGGAGCGTCGCTACCCGAACAGCTTGAACTGGTGACACGTGGGAGGGTGTTCCAAGAAGTTCTGGAGGCGAAGAGTCTCCCTATCCTTCAACGTCCATCGTAGATCGTGACAAGCTCGAGGATTTCGTGGTAGCCGTCGTGGTTGGCACTTCTACTCCAGGTGCGCGGCGTTGACAGTCCCAGAAGCGTCACAACCCACCCATGATCTCCAACAGAACGCCACGGTGGCACGTCCGATGTCTCACCGGCCTACCGCCAGGGTTTTAGATGGGTCTCACGCAGCTTCCGGCGTGAAGAAGCCTCTTTGGTCACCCCGCCCTGAGGTCCTGGCCTTCCCAAACTCGACGGTGAACTTTGCCCTGGCTCCAGACAAGAAAGCACCCCAAAAGTATCCAGGTAGCCAAGGAGCCACCATCAGGTCCTCTCAGACGCCAGGCACCACGAAGCCAACGACGAAGAACCGAAGGAACTCGTCAAGTAGCCGTTCTCCAGCCACCACAAAGCGCAAGTGGGAAAAAGTCACCAGTGGCCCCACCCCGAAGGAGGTTGTGATCCAGCCGGCAATGAAGAAACCCAGTCCCACCATGGCTACTGTCTTCTATACCAAACCAGCCCTTGGAGAGGCTTACCCTGTTTATGAAACACACGGACACGACTCAGATTTCATCACGCTGGCGGCTGCAGATGGCTTTCAGGACTTCAACCCTGTGGGCCCCACCTTATTTCCCTTCGTTATTGGCCTCCCTGGGTGGAAAGGAGATCAAGGACCCCCGGTAAGTCCATTTTCTTTCTGTTATTGCTTGTCCCGGGATGCTGCGGGCTGTGAATTATGGGGTTTTGTAATCTCAAGATGCTTGGAGAGCAGCAGGATGAGGAAGGCAGACCGAAGCCAACTTTGGTGACAAGATGTCACGCAAGGCATTCAGGAATCGTGGGCACTCCATCACTGGAGGTTTTTAAGAAGAGACTGGAGAGTCACTTGTCTGAAATGGTTTAGGTTGTCCTGCAGGGGGCTGGACTAGAAGACCTCCAAGGTCCCTCCCAGCTCTGTTCTATTCTATTCTATTCTATTCTATTCTATTCTATTCTAGTCTAGTCTAGTCTAGTCTAGTCTAGTCTAGTCTATAGTCTAGTCTAGTCTAATCTATCTATCTTATCACTCTTCTCTGTAGCTGTCTTCTAGTTCTTGGTCTCTCCTCTTAAAAGCCACATACCAGCCTTCTTAAAAGCATGAACAGCTTGAGGGACCCAAAGGTGCTTTTTCAAGAGGTGACTGGACTTTCTTTGTTTTTAGAATAGAATAGAGCTGGAAAGGGCCCTGGAGGTCTTCTAGACCAGCCCCCTGCTCAAGCAGGAGAACCTATACCATTTCAGACAAGTGACTGTCCAGTCTCTTCTTAAAAATCTCCAGTGATGGAGCGCTCACAACTTCTGGTGGCAAGCTGTTCCACTGGTTAATTGTCCTCACTGTTAGGAAATTTCTCCTTAATTCCAGGTTGCTTCTCTCCTTGATTAGTTTCCATCCATTGTTTCTTGTCTTGCCTTCTGGTGCTTTGAAAAATAAGTTGACCCCCTCCTCTTCTTTGTGGCAGCCCCTCAGATATTGGACGACTGCTATCATGTCTCCCCTATTCCTTTTTTTCATTAAACTAGACATACCCAATTACAGCAACCGTTCTTCGTATGTTTTAGCCTCCAGGCCTTGGATCATCTTAGTTGCTCTTCTCTGAACTTTTTCCAAACTCTCAACATCTTTTTTGTGATAGGGTGACCAAAGTTGGCTGCAGTATTCCAGGTGTGGCCTCACTAGGGTTTTATTTATTTATTTATTTATTATTTATTTATTTATTATTTTAATTTATATACCGCCCTTCTCCCATAGGACTCAGGGCGGTTCACAGCATATTAAAACAAATAATATACCCAAAATACAAAAATACACAGTACAAAAATACAAAAGAATAAACCCTGATAAAAGCCAAATTAAAACCAAATATTCCCAGCTGTGTTACCGATTA
>NW_015388732.1:135002-138455 GCF_001527695.2 Protobothrops mucrosquamatus
ATCCGAGAACTTCTGAAATGACACCAAAGCAGGTAGACCTCGCAGCGATGGGCTTGTCGAACTTGACCACTGTGCACCCTCCCACAAGGTTCTTCAAGACCTCCGCTTCTCAGAGGGATAGGAAGTTGCAGGTAGCATCTAGCACTGTTCGAGCTCCTAAAGCACCATCGGCAGCACCAACCGTGAAGATGAGGTCCACTGCGGCGTTGACAGTCCCAGAAGCGTCACAACCCACCCATGATCTCCAACAGAACGCCACGGTGGCACGTCCGATGTCTCACCGGCCTACCGCCAGGGTTTTAGATGGGTCTCACGCAGCTTCCGGCGTGAAGAAGCCTCTTTGGTCACCCCGCCCTGAGGTCCTGGCCTTCCCAAACTCGACGGTGAACTTTGCCCTGGCTCCAGACAAGAAAGCACCCCAAAAGTATCCAGGTAGCCAAGGAGCCACCATCAGGTCCTCTCAGACACCAGGCACCACGAAGCCAACGACGAAGAACCGAAGGAACTCGTCAAGTAGCCGTTCTCCAGCCACCACAAAGCGCAAGTGGGAAAAAGTCACCAGTGGCCCCACCCCGAAGGAGGTTGTGATCCAGCCGGCAATGAAGAAACCCAGTCCCACCATGGCTACTGTCTTCTATACCAAACCAGCCCTTGGAGAGGCTTACCCTGTTTATGAAACACACGGACACGACTCAGATTTCATCACGCTGGCAGCTGCAGATGGCTTTCAGGACTTCAACCCTGTGGGCCCCACCTTATTTCCCTTCGTTATTGGCCTCCCTGGGTGGAAAGGAGATCCAGGACCCCCGGTAAGTCCATTTTCTTTCTATTATTGCTTGTCCCGGGATGCTGCGGGCTGTGAATTATGGGGTTTTGTAATCTCAAGATGCTTGGAGAGCAGCAGGATGAGGAAGGCAGACCGAAGCCAACTTTGGTGACAAGATGTCACGCAAGGCATTCAGGAATCGTGGGCACTCCATCACTGGAGGTTTTTAAGAAGAGACTGGAGAGTCACTTGTCTGAAATGGTTTAGGTTGTCCTGCAGGGGGCTGGACTAGAAGACCTCCAAGGTCCCTCCCAGCTCTGTTCTATTCTATTCTATTCTATTCTATTCTATTCTATTCTAGTCTAGTCTAGTCTAGTCTAGTCTAGTCTAGTCTAGTCTAGTCTAGTCTAGTCTAGTCTATAGTCTAGTCTAGTCTAATCTATCTATCTTATCATTCTTCTCTGTAGCTGTCTTCTAGTTCTTGGTCTCTCCTCTTAAAAGCCACATACCAGCCTTCTTAAAAGCATGAACAGCTTGAGGGACCCAAAGGTGCTTTTTCAAGAGGTGACTGGACTTTCTTTGTTTTTGGAATAGAATAGAGCTGGAAGAGACCTTGGAGGTCTTCTAGACCAGCCCCCTGCTCAAGCAGGAGAACCTATACCATTTCAGACAAGTGACTGTCCAGTCTCTTCTTAAAAATCTCCAGTGATGGAGCGCTCACAACTTCTGGTGGCAAGCTGTTCCACTGGTTAATTGTCCTCACTGTTAGGAAATTTCTCCTTAATTCCAGGTTGCTTCTATTGTTTTAAACTGGCTGTAAGCCGCCCTGAGTCCTCCGGGAGAAGGGCGGGGTATAAATTTAATAAAATCAAAATCAAAATCAAATCCTTGATTAGTTTCCATCCATTGTTTCTTGTCTTGCCTTCTGGTGCTTTGAAAAATAAGTTAACCCCCTCCTCTTCTTTGTGGCAGCCCCTCAGATATTGGACGACTGCTATCATGTCTCCCCTATTCCTTTTTTTCATTAAACTAGACATACCCAATTACAGCAACCGTTCTTCGTATGTTTTAGCCTCCAGGCCTTGGATCATCTTAGTTGCTCTTCTCTGAACTTTTTCCAAACTCTCAACATCTTTTTTGTGATAGGGTGACCAAAGTTGGCTGCAGTATTCCAGGTGTGGCCTCACTAGGGTTTTGTAAAGCGCTACTAATACTTCGCCAGATCTCGATTCTTACGCCTCTGTTTATACAACCCAGGATTGCGTTAGGTTTTTTTGGCCGCTGCTGCACACGGCTTGAAGACGTTGCGCTTCTCCTCCAAGAAGCTTCTTCAGTTCTGACGGAAGCTTCTTGGATGAGAAGTCAAATGTCCTCAAGGAAACTAAAAAAGAAAGTCCAGTCGCCTCTTGGAAAAAGCCCCGTGGGGACAACCATGACCTAGATGACCGAGAATCTCCGCCAACGTTGCTTGAGGGTCTACCTCCAACCCAACCTGAACTAACTTGAGTCAATTTGGAGACTGTCCCCCTTGATTTGTGAAGCTTGGCTTGGCTCCGGATGCAAAGTGGAGCTGCAGGGAGAATGCTTGGCCCTTGGCTCATGAGTCACGCATGGGGTTTTGGACATGAATGAAGCTGATTTTGTCCGGCCTGTGGAACGTCTCCGCTGCGTGTCAGCTAGCCAGCTTTCCCGTAGCATTGACCTCTTGGGTATGAAGGGAGCAGAGCGGTGAAGGAAACATTTGGAGTCAGCTTCTTTGACCCCGGGCCGCGATGACTAATCGGGAAGACACTCTCGGACTTTTCTGTAGCACTTTGTTGGATGGAGAGCAGGACGGGTTCTTGAGAAACTTCACAGCCAGACAAGAGGGTTGTCAGCATGGAAGCTGCAGATAATGAATGGGTTCCCTGGCTGACTAAGGGCTCTGGAATGGCCTCCACGCTCTTCTGGCAAGCCGTGTCAGAAACAACGCTCCTCTCCCAATCTTGCGTGGTCTACCTCCTCGTCCTTTCGTCAAGGTGACGATGGCCCCCTTCTCGACGGAGTTGAACTCTTCTGCTCAGTTCGAAAGCAGGACGTAGCCGAGCCAGGAAGGGAATCTTTTGATAAGGGGGGAAAAAAAAAGGGAATGAATTCAGAAAGGATTTTGCCGTTGAGCCTTTGACCTTCCAGATGTTGCTCAGAGTCCCAGCATACTTCCTCTTTGGCTGCTGCTGCTGCTGCTGCTACGTCTTGCAGTTTGACAACTTCTGGAAGGCTGCGCTGGTTCTCAGAAAGCGCAGGCCGATGATGATGCCCCCACCTCAACGTGCCTTCTGAACAACTGAGTTGGGTCAGAAGCTAGTAAATTGAGGAGACGTTCTCTTGTCGTTTTCTCCTAACCGTCTAAAGGGAAAGTTAGTAAGGCTTTGCAAAGGTCCCTAGGCCCCTAAACCTGGACTCTCGCTTAGATGTCACGCTAAACCATCATATGATTTATATGGTTACCGGGGAGGGGATGTTATTTTCTGCGTCCATCCTTTTGGGGGATGGACGTTGCAGCTGACGGCTTGTTCCCAAAGGGTCCTTGGTGCTCTCTGCGCTTGGTTGTTTTCTTGCAGACATTTCATTACCTAACCAGGTAACACCATCAGTGCTAGAAGGGAGTGGAGTTTTCAGGAAGGAAGGGAGGGAGGGAGGGAGGGAGG
>NW_015388733.1:0-8759 GCF_001527695.2 Protobothrops mucrosquamatus
GGATGGGGGCGTCGCGATAGGAGTGTATATAATGTTGTGAGTTTGAATTTTTTGGTGTGGTCTCTGGGTTTAGAACTTCCTGTTGAAGTCTCTCACCAGGATCCACCGCACTTTGCAAACTGCTTTTCTATTTTCTGCAGAATAAACTCTTTTTCTTACCAATCCAATTTTGTTGGTATTTTAATCACGTTTCCAACAGAAGCTAACAGGAGACATCAGCCATCAGCCAAATAGAAATTGCCAAACACTCCTTAAGAACACAAAGCCCACATTGCACAAATCCCAGAACTTCAAAGTCACAAAAGCACATAAGAATCCTTCCACTCTCCATCTCCCTCCCTGTCTTACCTCCAGCTGATGCTACCTTTCTTCATTCCTCCTGGAGGGCAACCCCTCCCCTGCTGCATTTCTTGCCTGTTTGTTGCTGCCAGCACAGGTGGCTGCCACAGAAGTTGTAGATTGGCTCATGGCCGTCCTGCTTGGACTCCTTGATCTCCTCTCCTCTCCCCCCCCCACCCTCCTCCTTCCCCTTCGGTGCAGCTAGAGCTGACTCCACATTCTCCCGAGGCTGCTTCTTTTTTTTTCTCTCCAGCCCAAACTGCCTCCTTTTATAGCTTATCCTGTCTCTGCCCCCCTCCTCCTCCTTTCTCATGGGGGAGGGTGAGCCAGAAGTGAGCCTGGGGTGAGGCTCAGCCTCAGCCACTCTGCAGCTCCAGAGGACTCTCTCACAGTAAGTCCTTGCCTGTGCTGGCTCTTTCCCTCCCCCACTACACTTGGCTAGCAGGGCTGCGTGCCACCTGCCACTCGTTAATGTACCACAAGTGGTACGCGTACCACCGGTTGAAAAGCCCTGGTGTAAGAGGTTTGGCTTTGTGAGCAAAACCAGGTATAAACTTTCTGTACAAGTTAGCAAAGCCCAGGAAGCATTGGATGTCTTTTGCTATGCATGAGGCTTGTCAGTCTCTGAATGGCACGACTCACAGCGAATAGGTCAGTGTGGATGTGTGAGTGTGGCCATGTGGATGCAGATGGGTTGGCGCAGCCGGGCAGGCATGGCCATGTGGGCGCAGGGGAGTGGGTGCGGACGGCTCGGTACCACTGACTCAGTGCAGAAAGGTGGGCAGGGCCGAATGGGCATGGTTGAGTGGGTGCAGATGGGTGGGCATAGATGGGTGGGCGTGGCTGGCTAACTGTATGTGGGGACAACTTGGCACCCTACCAGCTCCTCGCCTCCCCAAACTGCTGGCAGCCAAGTGCACGCGCACACACCCATACACACTCACACACACCATTCTGCATTTGGGGACTTTTATCTGCATCCATGCTGGGAAGCTTCCAATCGCACCTGGGCTTGGGGAGAAGGACCTTTCCTTTGCCATGCTGGGTGTTCGTGCTCACACACACACACACACACATGCACCCCAGTCTGAGTTTGGGGACTTTTATCCACAGAGCTGTGAAGATGCCAATCGCATGCTGGATGCTTTCACACACACATATACACACACAAACCCAATTCCAAGTTTGGAGACTTTTATCCACAGAGCTGGGAAGCTGCCAATCATACCCAGGCTTGGGGAGAAGGACCTCTCCTTTGGCATGCTACCCACTCGCACACACACACCATTCCGAGCTTGGGGACTTGCCTCTTTCTATCATCACAACTTGGCAGTAAGATGCAGATCATGGACCAGCAGGGAGTAGCTGAGAGCCATCACAGGACACTTGAACTTTGGTCTGGAGGAAGTTTGCAAAGGGAGGTACTGCAAAAGCAACACTAAAGGGAAAACTGAGGATGAAATTGACCGGTTCTATGAAGCCCTACAGCACCTTATAGAATTAACACCAAAAAATGATGTCCTTATCATCATGGGGGATTGGAATGCTAAAGTAGGAAGCCAAAAGATAACCGGAATAACAGGCAAGTTTGGCCTTGGAGTACAAAATGAAGCAGGGCACAGGCTGATAGAATTTTCTGAATATGATGGTCATAGCAAACACTCTTTTCCAACAACCCAAGAGACGGCTCTACACATGGACATCACCAGATGGCCAACACAGAAATCAGATTGACTATGTGCCCTGCAGCAGTATGTGGATTGAGAACTACCAGAAGTACAAGCAGGATTTTGAAGAGGCAGAGGAACTAGAGATCAAATTGCCAACATACGCTGGATCATGGAGAAAGCTAGGGAGTTCCAGAAAAACATCTACTTCTGCTTCATTGACTATGCTAAAACCTTTGATTGTGTGGATCACAACAAATTGTGGCAAGTTCTTAAAGAGATGGGAGTACCAGACCATCTTATTTGTCTCTTGAGAAACCTATATGCGGGTCAAGAAGCAACAGTGAGAACTGGATACGGAACCACTGATTGGTTCAAAATTGGGAAAGGAGTCCGGCAAGCCTGTAAACTGTCGCCCTGCCTATTTAACTTATATGCAGAGCACACAGCACAGAGCAAAAGTGGGCTTGAAACTCAACATTAAGAAAACCAAGATCATGGCATCCAGCCCTTTCAATTCCTGGCAAATAGATGGGGAAAAAATGGAGGTCGTGACAGATTTTATTTTCCTGGGCTCCAAGATCACCGCAGATGGGGACTGCAGCCAAGAAATTAAAAGACGCTTGCTCCTGGGGAGGAAAGCTATGGCAAATATAGACAGCATACTAAAAAGCAGAGACATCACCCTGCCAACAAAAGTGTGTATAGTCAAGGCCATGGTTTTCCCAGTTGCAATGTATGGCTGTGAAAGTTGGACCATAAGAAAGGCTGAGCGCCAAAGAATTGAGGCCTTTGAACTATGGTGCTGGAGAAGAGTCCTGAGAGTCCCCTGGACTGCAAGGCGTTCAAACCGGTCAGTCCTAGAGGAGATCAACCCTGACTGCTCTTTAGAAGGCCAGATCCTGAAGTTGAAACTCAAATAATTTGGCCACCTAATGAGAAGGAAGGACTCACTGGAGAAGAGCCTAATGCTGGGAAAGATTGAGGGCAATAGAAGAAGGGGACGACAGAGAATGAGGTGGCTGTATGGAGTCACTGAAGCAGTAGGTGTGAGCTTAAATGGACTCCAGAAGATGGTAGAGGACAGGAAGGCCTAGAGGAAAGTTGTCCATGGGGTCGCGATGCGTCAGACACAACTTTGCAACTAACAACAACAACAAAAGGGAAATGTGAACAATGAAGTCCTTAAGTGTCTGCATTTGCAGAATTGAAAATCAGTGCTCCAAAAGGGAGCCTCCAGCTTGCTAATCAAGGTGGGGAAGAAAAACAGTTTATAAAAGTCCCTAAGCTCAGAGTGATGTGCACGCACGTGAGTGCCCACCATGCCAGAGAGGTCCTTCTCCCCAAGCCTGGGTGGGATTGGCAACTTCCCAGCACAGATGCAGATAAAACTCCCCAAAGGTGGAATGGTGTGTGTGTGCGTGCTTGGCTTCTGGCAGTTTAAGGAGGCAGGGAGCTGGTGGGGGGCTGAGTTGTCCCCATGTCTAGTAAACCAGTGCGACTTGTTCCGCATCGACCCAGCCACACCTACCCATCTGCACCCACTCGGCTATTCCACTTGGCCACACTCAGTTGTCCCCACCCACCTGGCCGCATCGAGTGAGCAGTGCCAAGTCAGCGGCACCAAGCCGGCTGCATCCACTTACAGTATCTGCACCCACCTGGCCATGCCCACCCAGCCGCATTGACCCAGCTGCGTCCACCTGGTCATGCCCACCCATCCATGCTGACCTGGCTGCTGTGAGTTGTCCTAGACCCTTTCAGTCTAGCATTGCCGTTTGGATGCCCTTTGTGGAAATACGGTCTACTAAGGACTGTCCGTACAGTACATGGTCTGTGGGCTGAGCTTCATTCTCAGAGTAGATCAAAAGGGCATCTAGATAGAGAACAACAAATTTATCAATGTGGTCAGAAAAAACTTGGTTCATAAATCTGGAAAATATGGCCATGTTTACCAACCTGAATGGGACCACAGTGTATTCAAACTTGCCATATCTGGTGTTGAAAGTAGTTAAGTATTCATGACCCTCTTTGATTCTAATGAGGTTGTAGGCTTTGCGGAGGTCTAGTCTTGTAAAATTGGGTGCCTTTTGCAGTGTATCCAAGAGATCTGGAATTAATGGCATTGG
Organism: Protobothrops mucrosquamatus; assembly: GCF_001527695.2. Classification (NCBI taxonomy): domain Eukaryota; kingdom Metazoa; phylum Chordata; class Lepidosauria; order Squamata; family Viperidae; genus Protobothrops; species Protobothrops mucrosquamatus. The sequence continues at coordinate 4,136 of NW_015388733.1, forward strand.
GTAATGGTCTCTCACTGTTACTGAGTTAAGGGTAAACAATTCTCAGAGAGGGGTCCCTACTCTTGGTAGGTGTGCTGGAATCTGCTTCTTGGGTATGAAAAAGGTTGAAGCTGAGGCTGATCATTGGGATGGTCATATGAATCCCTTTTGCAAATTAGAGTCCAAATATTGTTTCAGAGTCTCTAATTCCTTAGCTGACATTTGGTACTGCCTCTTGGCGGGAATTTTGGCACCAGACACCAGGTTTATGGCGCAGTTGTAGTCTCTCTTTGGGGGAAGGACAGATGTTTCTTCCTCCCCAAAGATATCTGCAAAATCTGCATACTTCTTTGGGAGACTCTGTTAACCTTCAGGGTGGCTGGTGTGAGGTTTCGGATGGGTGATTGCAATGACAAAGGCAATGAGGGCTCTTGAAGGCAATAGACTGTTTCTTACACCTAATAGTGGGGCTGTGATGTTGCAACCAAGTAGTTCCCAACACCAGTGGGAAATCAAGGAGGTCAGCCACTAAAAGGGTTAACTTTTTGGAATGCTGGTCTATAGCCAATTGCAATGGCACTGTGGTGTGAGTGACTGGGCCTGCTTTTAAGATTCTGCACTCCATAGTTTTTACTTGCAATGGAAATGTCAAAGGGACAGTGGGCATCTTGAGCTTCTGAACTGTGGCAAGGCTTATAAAGTCAGCTGTTGCCCCTGAATCTATCAAAACGGGTAGGGTTGTTTTCTGACCTTTGGGGAGGGTTAGGGTAGAATCAAGTTTTAATAATGTACCTTGATGGGTATGCAAGTGAGCCCCATTCAGTGCTTTGGAGACCCTCCGTGAGCTCATGCAGGAGGAGCATTTGTCATTTCCTGGGTCCTGCAGTTTGCTGTCCTGGTGGTGATTAGCGGAAATGTTGCTGGGCCATCTGTCTCCTTTTCTGGGAGGCTTAGTAGGGCAGTCCTTGACCATGTGTCCAGGTTTTCCGCAGTAGAAACAGAGGGCTAATTCTCTGTATTGTTGTTGTTCTCCTGCAGCTGGGGCCTGTCTGGCTGCCCTGATTTGCATTGGCTCTTCGCCCTTCAAGTCTGGAGTAGTCAGGAGGCTTGGGGTGGTGACAGGAGGAGGCAGCTGTGGAGGCAGCTGGTAGGTACTGCTGGAGAGACCCTGGATTTTTGCGAGGTGTGATTCAGCTGTTACAGAGGCCAGGTAGATTTCCTCTACTGTATAGGGGAGTCTTTGTCTGATCAGTTATTTGGTGATGCTCCTATTTAGCCCGCTTCTGAACTGTGAGATCAGGGTTGGCTCATTTCAATCTAAATCAGTGGGAAGGAGTTTGAATTCTTCAATTTAAATTCTCATAGTGGTGTTGCCTTGGCAAAGTTGGCAGAAATATTGTTTGGCAGTCTCCATCCAAATGGGGTCTCCAAAGTGTTGTCTAAATCTGGCGAGGAAGTTTTGGAAGTTATATAGCAGTGGTGGCGAACCTATGGCACGAGTGCCAGAGGCTGCACTCGGAGCCCTCTCTGTGGGCGCACGTGCTGTTGCCCCAGCCTTGCCTCCCCCGCGACCCCCTCCTCTCTAGCAGCCCCCCTGAAGGAGAGTCGCCCTCGAGCATGGCCCACACGGAGCAGCGCAGCCAAGCAGTGTAGACAAGACTCTGCCCTCACACCCCATCATGCAGTTGATGCTGCAGGGCGCGGGCAGAGGGTGTGGCTGCCATAGCGCTGCTGGGCTGCCTGGGCGATCTGCGGCGGGCCCTGGAGGCAGTGAGTGGTCCTGTGGGCAGGTGGGGCGGGGGATGGGGCAGAGCGGGGGCGGGGGCAGTTTTTGGGCACTCGGTCTCTAAAAGGTTCGCCATCACTGTTATATAGGATGGGGTTGTTGTGCTCGATGAGTGGAAGTGACCATCTGGCAGCAGAGTCAACAAGTAGGCTGAGGATAAAAGAGACTCAGGATCTGTTCATCAGAAATTCCCCTGGCCAAGTGCCAATGAATACTTTGCACTGGGTTAGGAATGTTCACATCTTGGCAGATTCCCTGGTGAATCTCCGTGGTAGGAAGCTGGGAGTCTTGGGAATCAGCGCAGCGGCCACCAGCAGTTGGCCCTGGGTGGATGCAGCAGGCTGTGGAAGTTGCTGGGGAGGCATTTGTTGAGTTAGAACTTGTACTTGCTGAAGTATTTGATGCTCATTAGCTGCTAAATATCTCATCCTCCAAGCCATTTTGGCACCTGCTGATGGTGCATACGTCTGGATCATCTGATGTTGCTGCAGCTCTGGGATCGGATGCCATTGTACAGGTTTTTCAGAGTCTGTGAAAAATGTTGGTGTTGAAGAGTAGTTCATATTAATGTCAGTTGTGAGACATCATGAAACCAGGCAGTTCAAATGAGTACAGGTTTATTGCATGCTAACACACTCTACAAGAATCTGAACTATTAATTGTCTAAGCAAATTGGTGGTAGATAAGAGTTAATGGAATTCAAGGTGGGCTGGACTTAAATCTCTTGTGGGTGCCAAGGGCACTCAAGACTGATGACGTGCTTGACCTCTTCTTTGGGCGCAGCCTGGTCATCTCCTATTGATACATCTCAAGTGAAGATGTTCTTACTTGCAATCTTGGATGTGTTCTGCGGGATACAGGAGGATATGGCATTTTATCTTTTGATGATGAGGGGCATTTTTCCAATTTTGAAGTTATGCCCTCTGAACTTTGAATTTCCAATAAAAGCATGTGTTAAAGATATGTGTAATTATTTGTCAGCAGTGTGTAGGAGATGACCAAGCTGAGCCCAAGGGCAGGATCAACTGCATCATCAGTTTGGACTCACTTCACTCCCACAAGAGATCTAAGTCCAGCCCCACCTTGAATTCTGTTGACTGTTGTTTTTCTTATTCAGTTGCTAAGTCATGTCTGACTCTTTGTGACCCCATGGACCACAGGATGCCAGGTCCCCCTGTCTTCCACTGTCTCCCATAATCCACCCAAACCCATTCCCACTGGATCAATGACACTATCTAACCATCTTATCCTCTGCTGTCCCCTTCTCCTTTTGCCTTCAACCTTTCCCAACATCAGGGTCTTTTCCAATGAGTCCTCTCTTCTCATTTGGTGGCCAAAGTATTTGAGCTTCAGCTTCAGTATCTGTCCTTCCAAAGAACAGTCAGGGTTGATTTACTTTAGGGTTGATTGATTTGAACTCTTTGCAGTCTAAGGGACTCTCAAGAGCCTTCTGCAACACCACAATTTGAAAGCACCAATTCTTTGGTGCTCAGCCTTCCTTATGGTCCAACTCTCACAGCCATACATTACTACTGGGAAAACCATAGACTATACGGACCTTTGTCAGCAAGGTGATATCTCTGCTTTTTAATATGCTTTCTAGGTTTGACATAGCTTTCCTCCCAAGGAGCAACCGTCTTTTAATTTCATAGCTGCAGTCACCATCTGCAGTGATCTTGGAGCTCAAAAAAATAAAACCTGTCATTGTTTCCATTTCTTCCCCTTCTACTTGCCAGGAAGTGATGGGGCCAGATGCCATTATCTTAGGTTTTTTAATGTTGAGTTTCAAGCCAACTTTTGCACTCTCCTCTTTCATCCTCATCAAGAGGCTCTTTAGTTCCTCTTCACTTTCTGCCATTAGAGTGGTATCGTCTGCATATTTGAGGTTGTTGATATTTCTCATGACAATCTTAATTCTGGCTTGTGATTCAGTCAGCCTGGCATTTCGCATGATATACTCTGCATATAACATAAATAAGCAGGGTGACAATATGCAGCTTTGTTGTACTCCTTTTGAAAGAATCAGTTGTTCTTGTTGGATATAAGTTGTCTGCTTATATCCAAAAGTGTATGGAGGATGTCACTATTCTTAAGTCTATTATCATGAGAGCAAATGAGAAACCTTGGATGTCACAGGAGGTCTGTGCAACGTTGAAGGTGAGAAACACCGCTTTCAAATCAGGTGATGTGGCAGCACTTAGAATAGCAAGAGCTGATTTGAGGTGTGCTATAAAATCAGCAAAGTGGGCCTATAGTCAGAAAGTGCAAAATTTCAAGATCCTGTGGACCCGAGATGTATGTGGCAAGGTATTCAGGTAATTACTGATTATAAGACAGCTTCCCTGACATGTAAGGGTGACACAGACTCTCTAAACAAGCTAAACATGTTTTTTGGATGGTTTGAGGCCACAAACAACATTCCAGCAAGGAAGGCTGTTCCCCTTCCTGATGAGCAGGTGCTCAGGTTTGATACAACTGCTGTTCGGAAGGTCCTGCAGAAAGTCAATACTTGGAAAGCTGCGGGTCCTAATAATATCCCTGGGTTAGTACTTAATAAGGTGACCAACTTTTTTACAATGAGAAGGAGGACACAAATAAATTGAAGAAAAAAAATATCGTAAATAAAAGAAACATTTTATTCATTGCAACAATAATACAGAATGTTGTTCGTCCATCGATTTCGATGAAGACCTTGACATCTTGTGGATTGTGGGCCATCAACGGTGTGTCCGTAGATGGCTGATTAGACCGATGTTAGCACGGAATGTTCTGCCACATACTGAACAGAGAAATGTGGACACTGTTGCTTCAGCATTTGCAGCTCTGGCTTTACGGAGTGCTCGCTTCTCTTGTGCCAAG
>NW_015388733.1:12055-19821 GCF_001527695.2 Protobothrops mucrosquamatus
ATAAAAAACATTTGTAACAATAACATTTTATATTGTAATTATGCTTACATGCCTATTAATTATTATTTAAATGAGTACTTTTCCATTGAATGAATATTTTTTGTCAATGTATCATCTTCTAACAATATATTGGAAATATCTGAACAAGAAATATCCTTCATATTGAATTTTACGGCAAGTGCTGCAGCTAGAGTATCAAGCACATTCATTATGAATAAACAAAATTAATTATTAAAACTGAAACAATAACGTAAGCGAATAAACTTGTAAATAAAATTATACATATTTGGAAATTATTAAATAATGAATTAATAAAACATGAATTATTGTGCTCACCTGTGTATGATTGAATATTCACTGAGAAAGAAGTGAGTCTAATGCGTGCGTGTGTGCCGTGTCGTGTTTCGGTAAGAAGTAAACAAAGCCAATTGCGCACGGCGCACTCTTGCGTGCAGCGCACTCTCTCAAAACAATTCTCCTGTGCGGAGCGCATGCGTCTCATAATCGCGTCTCGCCGCACTGTACTGAGCCTTGACGAATCATCATGTCAAATACAAATACGTCACATCATGCGCAATGGATCGGATCGGCATCGATCAAATACGGAGATTTACAGATTAGTCTTCAAATATCGAAAAGGAGGACATGTAGGAGGACACTTTTCAAGAGAGGACAGAACTTACAAAAGAAGGACTGTCCTCCCTAAAGGAGGACGATTGGTCACCTTATACTTAAGGAGTGTGCTGACCTGCTGGCCACTGTTCTCACAGACATCTTCAATCTTTCATTGCATCAGGCCATGGTTCCATCATGTTTTAAGACTGCAATCATTGTACCAGTGTCCAAAAATACTATAATCACATGCCTTAATGATTACCGTCCAGTTGCACTCACTTCCATTATGATGAAGTGTTTTGAGAGATTGGTAAAGGACTATATGGTTTCATGCCTTCCCCCTATATTTGACTCATTACAGTTTGCCTATCCGAAGAATCGCTCTGTAGAACAGGGCTTTTCAACCGGTGGTACGCGTACCACTTGTGGTACATTAACGAGTGGCAGGTGGTACGCAGCCCTGCTAGCCAAGTGTAGTGGGGGAGGGAAAGAGCCAGCACAGGCAAGGACTTACTGTGAGAGAGTCCTCTGGAGCTGCAGAGTGGCTGAGGCTGAGCCTCACCCCAGGCTCACTTCTGGCTCACCCTCCCCCATGAGAAAGGAGGAGGAGGGGAAGTGGAGACAGGAGAAGCTATAAAAGGAGGCAGTTTGGGCAGGAGAGGGAAAAAGAAGAAGAAGAAGCCGCCTCTGGAGGATGTGGAGTCAGCTCTAGCTGCACCGAAGGGGAAGGAGGAGGGTGGGGGGGAGAGGAGAGGAGATCAAGGAGTCCAAGCAGGCCGGCCATGAGCCGATCTACAACTTCTGTGGCAGCCACCTGTGCTGGCAGCAACAAACAGGCAAGAAATGCAGCAGGGGAGGGGTTGCCCTCCAGGAGGAATGAAGAAAGGTAGCATCAGCTGGAGGTAAGACAGGGAGGGAGATGGAGAGTGGAAGGATTCTTATGTGCTTTTGTGACTTTGAAGTTCTGGGATTTGTGCAATGTGGGCTTTGTGTTCTTAAGGAGTGTTTGGCAATTTCTATTTGGCTGATGGCTGATGTCTCCTGTTAGCTTCTGTTGTTCTGCTATTGTTAGCTGTAAGTTTTGCTGCAAGGGATTTTGAAGTATTTTTCTCCTGAATGGATTTTGCCTGTAGCATTCCTTTACTTATGAATGGAGCCATTTGGGGAGGCTGCCTTAGCCAGCAGCCAATACTTACTACATTTTTTTTCTTCCTTAAGTGCCGGCTGCACTCATTAACTTTCCTTTCTAGCCAGTAGCTAATTCTTAAAGGGGAATGTGCCTTTTTAAGCTAGTTCCCTCAGCAGCTTCACTTTTCTGTCTCTGGAGGCTTTTCCTTGTTTGATGAATATATGGAAGAGGGAAAATATGGGGGGGGGGTCAAATTCTTCCTTCAGAAGGAGGTGGGCATGAGAAAGAGGGACACAGGGAAGGAGGGAGGGAGGGAAGGAAGGAAGTCCCGCCTTAGCACTTGGCCACTAGCAGCCCTGCCATTGACTTTGCTTGTCAAAAGGTTGCAAAAAGGGATCATATGACCCTGGAACACTGTAATCATCATAAATATGAATCAGTTTCCAAGCATCCAAATATAAATCACATGACCCTGGGCATGCTGCAATGGTGATAAGTGTGAAAAATGGTCATAAGTCATTTCAGTACAATTGCAACTTTGAACAGGTTTTTTGTTTTTTTGGGTTGTCAAGTTTTTGACACGTTGCTAGGTGGTACTTGAATATTGCCATAGCCTAAAAGTGGTACAGTCGGTGAAAAGGTTGAAAAGCCCTGAGTTAGGGAACAGTGTAAAAAAAAGTTTTCACAAAAGAATGAACAGGCTGAGATCCCTGTTGCAGATCCAAAGTGGGATGGTAACAGGCGTGCAGAGAGGAATGCTATGGCTGATTATAGGGGATATTTAATAGAAGGTATTAAAAATGCAGTGCCTCAGAGTCTTAACATTCAGAAGGCACTGTCATTAGAACAAGGAGAGGAGGAAACACCAACTGAATGGTTAGAAAGATTAAAAAGCCAACTTCAAAAGTATGAACATTTGGATCCTAGTAATCCAGGACATCAAATGATTGTGAAAAATCAATTTGTAAGGAAAGCATGGGAAGGTATTAGGGTAAAAATGCAGAAATTAGACACATGGAAAACTAAAACAATAGAAGGTTTATTACCGGTAAAAGAGGCTCAGAAAGTATATGTGAAGAGAGGAGAGAGATAAACGTAAGATAAGATAAAAATGATGGCTCAATTGTTGCAAACAGGCCAGCAAAGAGGATGGGGAAGAGTAATCAGGAAATCAGTAAGGCAGGCTGGGGGTGAGGACAGCCAATTGGCACCAGGGGATATAAATCCCTAGGAGAAAAATTTTCCCACCAGTCCATAAATAAATAAATAAATAATTGTGCCTTTTGTAAGGAGGAAGGACACTGGGAAAATGAGTACCCTAAGTCTTATGTGAATATGATTTAATATGTTATCAGGAAATGTGTATAAGCGGACAGTAAGAGTGTAACCTCATAGTACCTCAGCCAATGGGGAAAGAGGAGGGATGTAGCGGCCGGTGATAGGGATGAATAAAAGAAGGAAATATTTTGGGTTAAAACTTTGGAGAGAACCAAGCTTTGATAGCTTCTCTCCCCACTTATTGCAATAAACAAAACAAAAGGCCTTCACTGTGTCTTGGCTGGTTATTGGTCAGGCGAGCTTGCCTCTGGTCACGAAGGAAAGTAGCCAGGAGCACATAACAGCAGCTACAGAGGGCAGCTGCGTGAGCCTGGGGGAAAACACAACTGCTTTTAAGAGCTGCAGAGAGGTCTTACATTTGTCCTCCCATGCATTCCAAATCACATTTTCCAAATTATTTCTAAAGTACAGTCCTAGAAAATACAAATGTAAATACTTTAGAAACAAGTCCCACTGAAGGGGACTTACTTAAGGAAACTTTAAATTACAGAGTAAATATGTATACTTAAAGAATCATAACAATGGCAATCTATACTTTGCTGCAAAGATATGTGTAAAAAAGAATTAAGACAGCTCAGGATCTCAAAAATCATCTTATTTTTAAAACCAATGTAAATTTTGGATGTACCACATGCAAAAATGGCCTTACAGGTGAAGGTGGTTCCTTATCCTCCAACTTTACAAACTAACTAGTTTTCACTCTGTTAATTCCAATATTTAGTAATCAGAGCCATTGATATAAATTTTGTGTTACATGCTTACGTTTCTTGGCCCCCATTTACAACTGGGCAACTGAAGTTGAAACTTCCAAGCTACCTTCAAATGCAATCTGACTTAAATTATTGTAGTAGTAAAACCTATATAAAACTAGAATAGAATAGAATAACAGAGTTGGAAGGGACCTTGTAGGTCATCTAGTCCAAACCCCCACCCAAGCAGGAGACCTAGAACTTTCTATACCTGGCACTGGGAAGACAGTAAAATTAGCCACCTTGCTGGACTTGGGCTGTACCTGATGCATGATTAGCCCAGAACTAGTGGGGAAAATGGGAATACCCCTCAGGAGGCTAAAACCCCCAATTACTTTCTGCCAATTGGATGGCTCGGTTCCAGGGGGGGGTACCCGCCAGCTTTGCCACCAGACCTTTACATATTGACCTGGGGGACCACGCAGAGACTCTAGCTTTTATTGTGGCCCCAGAGATGGAGTGGCCATTAGTTCTGGGACTGGCTTGGCTAAATAAGTAGAACCTCATGATCAACTGGAGGGAAGGACAGTTAAAATTCCCACAGGGGGAGCCCCGCCCGCTTCTAAAGAAAATGGCGGGAGATGTGGATTACACCGCAATTTTGCCTCCGCCCTCAGTAAGTCAGACTTCAAAAACCTCCCAATGGAATACCGAGATTTGGCTGAAGCATTCAGCGAACAGACAGTGGACAAACTCCCCCCTCACCGGCCCACAGACTGTGCTATTGAAATCATCCCAGGGGTGAAACTGCCAAAACCAAAAATGTACTCTATAAACCACCGCTTACACGGGAGGGGGGAAAAAACTCCTCCTCCCTCCCTTCAGGCTTGCCGCTTTAGTTAAAGACAGGCTATTTCAGATCAAAGTCCACTTTCCAAAGGCAAAGGGATCATTGTCTCACCCGGGTCAGCTGCTTGCTGTCAGATTCAGCTGTTCTTCGTCTTCGACGATCAGCTGTTAATGGCGGATCACATAAATGTGGTCCGCCTTTTTCCCGTTGGTTCCAGGGGCTGCTTTGAGTTTGGCAAGCCGGCTACCGCTGGCCCGCGTTCCTCAGATTCACCCTTCGGTGGCCACTTCTCCAGGGTGGCATTCGGTCCAAATGGACCTGCCAGCGGAAGAATTTCAGACCCAGGGAATGGAGAGTCGTTCCCCTGGGTCTAAGCTCAGCGGAGGTCACCGGAAACTCTTTCTTGGCCTGTTTTTGTGCTTCAGGCCTTCGATGCATTCGCAGAGAATGGAAGCCGTAAGATCACACAAGATCAGTAGCGCGAGATCTCATGCTACTGATCTTGCATGATCTCACAGTACTTTAGGCCTCTGTTCTCGGCAAATGGAGGCCTGGACGACATCTGTGGCAAAAGGCTGTGCAAATGGAGGGAAGGCCTGAAACATCGACGCCTTCCCTCTGTTTGCAAAGCCTTTTGTCATCTTTGCAAAAAGCCTTTGCTGCCGAGAACAGAGGCTGGGAGGGACTTGAGGAAAGGCCTTTGCTGCCATAAACGGAGGCCCGGAGGGATGCGTGTGCCTCTCCCGGCCTCCGTTCTCGGCGGCAAAGACTTTTGCACAGATGACCAGAGTCTATAGGGATGCAATCTCTTGTCCCTGCAGGCTTCGGCAAGCCTTTGCTCAAGGCGAAACCATGGCAGAGAGGCTGGAGACATCTCCCTTGATCATCAAGATCTACATAAGGTAAGTGACCCAATCAGGCAGGATGGGGGGAGGGGTAATCATGAGATATCTTAGTCCGTTGGGGGAGGCCTTGGGTGGTCAGAAGCACTAGGCCACCCATGGCCTTGCCCACCCTCATGTGCACTTAATGACCCGCACATTCAACTAGCGAATGCATGGGCGAAAGCAGGGAGTGATCATGATCAAATTACACAATTCACTCCTACAAATCCTCAGGTTACAAATGTAATTGGCAGGCTCTATTACATTCATAACTCGAGGACTACCTGTAATTGGTCCCCTGGTGGGATCCAGGCAGGCTACTTTTGTGAGAACTGGTTTAGTGTCAACTGTCCCATTGGCATATGCAGCAAAAGAAACTCCTGGGACATTATTTTACCAAGAGTATAACTTTACTGATAATTCCACACAGGCACAGAAGAGAAGCCAGTTCTGAGGCTTTCATGCACAAAGTAGTGTAGTTAAAATCCCCTTTTTCCCCCCTGGGCCACCCTCTGTTCATTGTCCACTAATCAATTACAGTCAATTTGTTTTGGGAAACAATCTGACACCTTGGAAGTTCCCCATCCTTCAACCTTGGGCACCAGGATGTTGCCAGGCAACAGCTGACTCTTACATTCCACAATTTCCTCCCATGCATTCCAAATCTACCCCTCCCCCTCCCTGTTTGTTGTCTGCTTGCGAGGGGGGTTGCGTAGTGAGTCAAGCATGACACTCCCTCTCTCTCTTGTAAAAAACAGCTCTGATGGCTATATTGAAACACCTATTTGAATAATGAATCTCTTTGATGTGTCTGGGTGCTGAAGGAGGGGCTGGCGGGCAAAAAGCTGCTTTAACTCTTCAAATGCTGATTGGTGTGTAGGACTCCAAGCAAATGTGTTGGAATATTCATGAGCAGGAAGAGTCATGTGGTAACTCAGTCAGCCAATGTGAAGAAAGTGCTACTGAGTCTGTGCAAAAAGGTATTGAGTTAGGAGCTGGATTTTTTCTCAGTCTCGGGTCTGTCTCTGTATCTCTCTGTAAGGAGTCTTCATTGTCCTATGTTGCTGTAAAGAAGAATGTATGGTATTGTAAATATTTTGATATGAATATAAAGAAGTTATTTGAATCAGCTAAAATGCAGTCAACTGTGAGAGCTTCTGATTTATTTTTCACCAATAGAGAAATTAAAATTCTCTAACAGGTTATGGGCCCAGAACTTACTAAGGACTGCATTGTAATTTAAAGCTGGAAGAAATTGCCTGTGTTTAGAAAGTATAAGAACAAGGCAGAATTAGCAGAATGGCTGCAATGGAATTTAAGGAAAGCTCTGTGCCTCGTTTAGGCCAAAATAATTACATTGTGTGGGCTGCAAAAATGGAATGTTTGCTGAAAGCTAAAGAGCTGTGGTATATCGTAGAAAATCCACCACAAGTGTTTGCAGCTGCTGATAAGAAAAGTCATGATCAAGCAATGGCTTATCTCATCTTGAATTTAGACGATGAGCAATTTCTAAATGTTGCAAATTTAAAGACTGCAAAGGAGATTTGGTTGAAATTGAGAGCTGTGCACGTGAATGTTTCTGCATGCAATATAGTGCAATTGTCAAGAAAACTTTACAGGGCCTGTTTGCAACCAGGCAAATCTGTGGAACAGCATTTAAATAAAATGCAAAGTTTATTTTTGGACTTAGAACAACGTGGGATTAAATTCCCTGAGTCCCAAAAGGTTTTATTGGTGTTGAACAGTTTAGATAAAACCTGGGACACAGTTTCTGCAATATTTGAGTGTAAAGAAGAGCAAGACTTAAATTTTGAGGCTTTAAAGGCATGTTTGCTTAATGAAGAAGAAAAGCGCCATTTTAGGAGCAGCCACGAGGAGGTGAAATTCCTGAGGAGGGGGTCCAGACTGCAAGTCTCCGGAGAAGGAACAAGCAGCAGATGGGACCAAGTTGCAACAAAAGAGAAATTGTGCAAGCAGAGGGCTCAGCAAGAGAAAAATTGCTACATTTGCAGTGCAAGCACACATCTGAAAAGGAACTGTTTGCAAAGGAACAATTTGCAGTGAAGGACATTTGTGCAAGCAAAGAAGACTGATTTGCAAAAGGAACATTTTGGTGTTGCAAAAGTTTGCTATAGCAACAACAGAGACAAGTGGCTAATAGATAGTGGGGCAAGTCAAACAATTGTTAATGACTCTGAATTATTTTGCAGGTTTGTTCCAGTAGCACAAGAAGCTGTGGCTTTGGCAAATGGCCAGAAAGC
>NW_015388733.1:22771-24331 GCF_001527695.2 Protobothrops mucrosquamatus
TCTCTTTCTTTCCTCTCTCTTTCCCTCTTTCCTCTCTTTTTCTCTCTTTCTCTGTCTCTTTCTCTTTCCCTCTTTCCTCTCTCTTTCTCTTTCCTCTTTCTCTCTTTCCTCTCTTTCTCTTCCTTTCCTCTTTCTCTCTTTCTCTCCCTCCCTCTCCCTCCAGGTTAGGAGAGAGAGAGAATGAAAGGCAGACGGCGCCAAACCGGCAGGGAAGGGGGAGCAGGACGGGAGGCAGCGCCTCCCGCCCGCCGTCCCCATCGCTTCCTCGGCCGAACGGGCAGGGAAGGGGGAGCAGGACGGGAGGCAGCGCCTCCCGCCCGCCGTCCCCATCGCCTCCTCGGCCGAACGGGCAGGAAAGGGGGAGCAGGATGGGAGGCAGCGCCTCCCGCCCGCCGTCCCCATCGCCTCCTCGGCCGAACGGGCAGGGAAGGGGGAGCAGGACGGGAGGCAGCGCCTCCCGCCCGCCGTCCCCATCGCCTCCTCGGCCGAACGGGTGGGGAGGGGGAGCAGGACAGGAGGCAGCCGAAGAAGCAAGCGGCTGGGAGGCCGCGGCGGCGCCTACCTCCTGCGCCCGTCAGCTGGCGAGCCCCGGACCTGCGCCCGTCAGCTGGGAGGTCTGGAGACGGAGACGGCTGGCGTGCACGGCGATGGGGAAGCGGTGGCTCGGCGGGCGCAAGAGGTAGGCGCGCGTGAATCCTGCGCGCAAATGTCAGGCCCACCCGACCATGCAAGGGCTTGCATGGTCGCCGGCGGCGGGGAGCGCGTCAGCGGCCCTTGGGGACCATGCAAGCCCTTGCAATCGCTCCAGCCTAAGAAGCAAGTGGCTGGGAGGCCGCGGCGGCGTGGTTGGGAGGCCGCGGCGGCGCCTACCTCCTGCGCCCGTCAGCTGGCGAGCCTTGGACCTGCGCCCGTAAGCTGGGAGGTCTGGAGACGGAGACGGCTGGCGTGGAGGGCGATGGGGAAGCGGTGGCTCGGCGGGCGGGGTCCTGCCTGCGCGCGAATGTCAGGCCCACCCGCCCCATCTTTAAAAGAAAACGTCTTCCGCCCAAGCATAACGCCAGCAGTTCTGTGCCACAGAGGCTTGAAACACGGAGGCGCGGGACGCGGAGCGGCGCAGTGGGAGGCGGCATTCGCTCCATAAGACGCACAGACATTTTCCCCCATCTTTTGGGGGGGAAAAGTGCGTCTTATAGAGCGAAAAATACGGTATATACTGGACAGTTACAAGGAGGGAATTGTCTACTGTTATCATTTGTGGATGATCTTTGCTTCATCGCAAAGGATGCATCACAAGTCAAGGAATTTGCTGATAAATTAGGAAAGAAATTTGAATTAAAGAATTTGGGAGAAATAAAAAATTATCTTGGTGTAGAGATACAGAAAAATGAAAAGGGTGGTTATATTCTCAGTCAAAGGAGAAAAATTGAGCAGTTATTGGAAAAATATAATATGAAAGATAGCAATACTGCTCCCACACCCATGAGTACGGATTTTTATAATAGTTTAAGTGCGGACAAAGGTGAAACCTGTGATCAAGAGATATATCACTCAGCAATAGGG
>NW_015388733.1:25111-40717 GCF_001527695.2 Protobothrops mucrosquamatus
TCTTCTGAGGATAATTTGGCAGACATGATGACTAAACCATTGGGTGGTGTTCACTATGGAAAATGTATTAAGTCAATAGGTCTGATGTCTCTTCCTGTCATGAAGGGAGGAGTGTTGGAATATTCATGAGCAGGAAGAGTCATGTGGTAACTCAGTCAGCCAATGTGAAGAAAGTGCTACTGAGTCTGTGCAAAAAGGTATTGAGTTAGGAGCTGGATTTTTTTCTCAGTCTCGGGTCTGTCTCTGTATCTCTCTGTAAGGAGTCTTCATTGTGCTATGTTGCTGTAAAGAAGAATGTATGGTATTGTAAATATTTTGATATGAATATAAAGAAGTTATTTGAATCAGCTAAAATGCAGTCAACTGTGAGAGCTTCTGATTTATTTTTCACCAATAGAGAAATTAAAATTCTCTAACAAAATGTAATACATTTCTTAGTCAGCTGGGTCAGTGGCTTGGCTTTATGAGCAAAACGTGGTACAAATTTCCTGGAGAAGATAGCAAAACCCAGGAAGCATTGGATTTGGCTGTGTGAGGGGCTTGCCAGTCTAGGACAGCTTGGAACTTCTGGGGGTTCATCTGGATGCCTTTTGGGGAAATATGGTAACCCAAGTCTAGTTGTTGCAGGTCAAAGGTGCATTTTTCTGGTTTGGCAAAAGATAGTTATCTCTTAGTCTACTGAGATCTGTGCACATGTGGTCTGTCTGCTGTGCCTCATTCTCAGAGTAGACCAAAATGTCACCAGATAGAGCACCACAAATTTATCTATTTAACCTGCAAAGACTTGATTCATGAATCTGGAAAATAGGGGCCCTGCATTACAGAGGCCAAAGGGTAGGACTGTGCATTCAAATTTGTGGTATCTGGTGTCAAATGTGGCTAGGTATTCATGGCCTTCTTTGATTCTAATGAGGTTGTAAGCATTGCGGAGGTCCAGTCATGTAAAAATGTGTGCTTTCTGCAGTCTAAGAGGTCTGGAATTAACGGCAGTGGATAATGGCCCTTTACTGTCACTGAGTTCAAAGCTTTGTAATTATGGACCACTCTCAGTGGAGGGTCCCCACTATTGTTAGATCCAATGCGGTCTTGGTTTTGGGGTACAAAGAAGGTGGGAGCTGAGGCAGGAGACTGGGCGGGTCGTATGAATTCCTTTTGCAAATTAGAGCCCCAATATTGTTTCAGAGTTCTAATTCTTTAGTAGACATTTGGTAGTGTCTCTTGGCAGGAATCTTGGTGCCAGAGACTAGATTTATGCCATAATCGCAGTCTCTGAGGGGGGAGGACTGAGGCTTCTTCCTCTCCAAAAACATCAGCAAAGTCTGTGTATTTACTGGGCAGATTGGGAATCTTTCTATTAGCTTTCAGGGGGTGTGGTGGCATTAAGAGCTATCAAAGGCAATAGACCGGTTCTTCCACTTAATAGTGTGATCGTGTTGTTGTAACCAAGCAGTTCCCAGCACCAGTGGAAGATCAATGTGGTCAGCCATGAAAAGGGTTAATGTTTCAGGATGTTGATTTATTGTCAATTGCAAAGGTGCTGTGGTGTGAGTGATGGGGCCTGCTTTTAAAATTTGGCCATCAATAGTTATCACTGGCAATGGAGACTTCAGGGAAACTGTAGGGAACTTAGGTTTCTGGACTGTGGTTAGGCTTATGAAGTTGGCAGTTGCCCCAGAATCTATCAAAACAGGGATGGTGGTTTCCTGACCACTGAGAAGTATCAGGATAGAATGAAATTTTATTAATGTACCTGAGCGTGGAGGTAATTGAGCCCCTATCAGTGCTTGGGTGGCCCCCCTGTGAGGTCGTGGAGGGGGGGCATTTCTTGTTTCCCTGGCCTTGGGGCTTGTCGTCCAAGCAGTGAGTAGTGGAGACATTGCTTGGCTGTCTGTTGCCTCTTCTGGGAGGCTTAGTAGGGCAGTCCTTGACCATGTGGCCAGGGTCTCTGCAATAGAAACACAGGGTGAGCTCTCTGCCCTGTTTCCATTCTTCTGCTCTTGGGACCTGTCTGGCCACTCTGATTTGCATCGGCTCTTCAGCGTCCAAGTCCAAGGGGCCAGGGAGGCTCGGGGTAGTGATGGGAGGAGGCAGCTTTGGAAGCAGCTGGCTGGGGCTGCTGGAAAATGCTCTAAGTTCTGCAAGTTGAGACTCAGCTGTTATAGCGGCTAGGTAGAGGTCTTGTAGACCGCGGGGAATACCTTGTTGTATCAGTTGCTTGGCAATGGCCTTGTTGAGCCTGCTCTTGAATTGTGCTCTTAAGGCTGGCTTGTTCCAATCAAGATCTTCAATGTATGTTCTCATGGAGTTGTTGCCCTGGTGGAGCTGGCGGATGTGCTGTTTGGCAGATTCCATCTGAATAGGGTCTCCAAAGTGCTCTCTAAATTTAGTGAGGAAATTTGGGAAATTGTGCAGGACGGGGTTGTTGCTTTCAATGAGTCAAAGTGCCCATTTCGCAGTGGAGTCAATTAAAAGACTGAGGATGAAGGGAACTCTCAATCTGTCTGTCGGAAACTCCCCTGGCCTGGTGCTGATGAATACTTCACAGTGGGCTAGGAATGTTCTCATCTTATCAGACTCTCTGGTGAATCTCTGCAGTAGGCAGCTGGGAATCTTGGGGATGAGCACAACAGGAATGGGTGGGTGGAGCAGGTGGTTGCAGTTGCCAGTGTGGCTGCTGCCTAACACCATCACACCCTGCACACAGAGGCCAGCGAGCGCATGGGGGCCAACGGTGTCTGTCAGCAGCCGCACCGTGCCAGCCTCTCGACCGGCGCACTCTGGGGCTCTGCAGCCCACTGCGAACACTGGGCCAGCCCTCCAGCAGAAGTCGGTGTAAGGGAGGGGGGAGGTGCGTGATGCAGACTGCCGGACACGCCTACTCCATCCCATCTGTTTTTGCTTGCGGTTGGAGAGCAGGTTGCTGCTGGTCATCTCCTTGGCCCTCACAGATCTTGCCCTTGGCCCGCACGTGGAGCCTGTTCCTCTCGCACACCTGACGCACCTTAGCCCTGCCTCAGGCCACTGCCCCAGCAGCTCATGCAGATCCATTAGGCTGCCACCGCCACTGCCGCCTCCTGCCCAGCCCCGTGCGTTGCCCAGGTGCCACTGCCCGAGGCTGGGCAGCCGGTGTGCGAGCTCCGCTGCCTCGTTGGGGCTGGCTGCGGTCAGCCGAGGCGGCTCCAGACACCCAGCCGCCCCTCCTCCTCCTCCTCCCCTGCGTGGCCGGCTGGTCAAGGGGATTGGAGCAGCAGCCGCTGAAACTCACCACTGGTCACTTCCAAAGGCCACGTGCTCGCTCGCTGTCTGCACTGTCGCTTCCAAATGCTGCTCACTCACTCTCCCGCCAAAACCTGATCATTTTATAGGTTTTCCTCTCCCCGCCCAGCTCTCGCAGCTGTTCCTGGACTCTGTATGCGTGGAGAGGGGGAGGGGAGCAGCCCGGCCCTGCATCCCTCTGTCTGGGGAGACGGCGCACGTGCCCACAGAGAGGGCTCTGAGTGCCACCTCTGGCACGCGTGCCATAGGTTCACCATCACGGACCTAGCAGTTCGAAAGCATGCAAATGCAAGTAGATAAACAGGTACTGCTTTGGTGGGAAGGTTACTGCATTCTGTATTTTCATGCTGGCCACATGATGACAGAAGCGTCTCTCAGACAACACAGGCTCCCTTGGTTGAGAATCAGATACGAGCACTGCCCCCTTGAGTCGGTCACAACTGGACAGGGGAAACCTTTAAATCTTTACTTTGGGGAGGAACATTTGAAAATGTAAGATCTCTGGCAAGTAATTTGCCATATTTTCTCCTTTTCCAGAGTTTTTGTTCCCAATATCCTCTTTACACTTACCAATAACAACCACCAAGCTTTTGCCATTCTCGACTAACCAAGGAACATCATATAACATTGTTAGGGCTGTACCACGTAAACTGTTAGGCTGAAAATCTATTAGGTTCAATGAGTTTTACTGAGCTCATGGGGGTTCTGAGTAGACATGTCCAGTATAGAATTGCCCTGTTAATTAATTACATGTATTAATATAAACCCTTAAATGATGCTATAATTTTAAAAATCAATTTCTTTTTTACCAACAGATTATGATTTTTAATGTAAGTTTTTAGAAAATTGCAGAATGAAAGCACCATCTCAGAGGAAATAACGTACTCTAAACTACCTGAATATGCTATTTATATTTAGTTATTTTACATATTTAATTTGTTCTGCAACATACAATAAGATACCCAAGGCACCATATAAATACCTTTAAATTCAAACAATGCATTTCCTGCATTAGGAACCGAACAATGCAGACTATTATATGAGATTTCAAGTTTTATTTCTATACAGATTCAGTCGATTAACTGATGAAATCTTATATAACAGAGTTGGAAGGGACCTTGGAGGTGTTCTAGTACAACCCCCTGCTCAAGCAGGAAACCCTATACCATTTCAGACAAATGGTTGTCCAATCTCTTCTTAAAAACTTTCAGTATTGGAGAAACCTAGGCTGGATAGGTGTTCTATAACAATTTTCCTGCTTATTTTGACTTGCACTCCTAATCTGCATTTTACAGTATTTTTTTTTTTTGATAAGTTGGACTGTTTTTTCCAAAAAATGAGTTAAGCAGTTCTGCTTTCTCCCTGCTGCTCATCACCTTCTTGCCATTTTCTCCCATTAATGGATCAATTGTTTCCTTCACTTTTTTCTTGTTTTTTACATGTTGAAAGAAGCTTTTGTTGTTGTTATTTTTTTACTTTTGTCGCAAGCCTTAGTTTGTTTTGAGCCTTAGCCTTCCTGACTTCATCGTTGCAGGTTTGGGCTATCTGCTGATATTCTGCCTTAGTTATGTGCCCCACTTTTTATACTTGTCCTTTTTGTCTTTCAATTTATCAGAGAGTCCTTTGTGCAGCCATGCTTGTTTCTTTTGAGATCTCTTATTTTTCTTCTTCATTGGAATTGTGCTACACTGGGCTTTCATAATCTCAGGGACCGGTTCTGTGGAGAGAGGTTTTTCTGCGGACCGGAGGGGGCCTGGTTTGTGTGCTGCCTGCATCTGGCGGATGGGGTTTTGCTTGTTTGTGCGGCCTGGTTGCTGGCATGCCGCGGCCCGGTACTGGTCCATGGACCAGGGGTTGGGGACCCCTGGCCTATAGTATACACTTACTGTATGGCAATGTCATTCTTTTTTCCTTTTATATTGACCCAAATGCATTCAAGACAGTTTTCATCATTGTTCTGCTGTATTTCTGTAGAGATGTAATTATTTCTTATATAGAGAGCAACTCCACCTCCTCTTTTATTAGGTCTGTTTCTTTTGAACAATTTAAAACCCTCTAGCTGTATATTCCATTCATGGGTTTCATCCCAACAAGTTTCCGTAATGGCAACAATATCATATCTGCCTTCATGTACTTGGATCTCTAGTTCACCCTGTTTATTCCTCATACTTTGTGCATTGGTGTATAGACATTTGAGTCCTTTTCGACTGACCCTGTGTTTGTTTTCTACATAATCTGTTTTGTGTCTGAGTTCCCCTTCTTCCTCACCACCTGTTTGATTAGTGCAGGGCTTTTCAACCTTTTTACCGATTGTACCACTTTTAGGATATGGCAATATTCGAGTACCACCTAGCAACGTGTCAAAAACTTGATGACCAAAAAAAAAACCTGTTCAAAGTTGCAATTGCACTGAAATAACTTATGACCATTTTTCACACTTATGACCATTGCAGCATGCCCAGGGTCATGTGATTTACATTTGGATGCTTGGCAACTGATTCATATTTATAATGGTCACAGTGTTCCAGGGTCATGTGATCCCCTTCTGCAACCTTTTGACAAGCAAAGTCAATGGCAGAGCTGCTGGTGGCCAAGTGCTAAGGCGGGACTTCCTTTCCTCCCTCCCTTCCCTGCCTCCCTTTTTCTCATTCCCATGTCCTTCTGAAGGAAGAATTTGAACACACACCCCCCCCATATTTTCCCTCTTCCATATATTGATCAAACAAGGAAAGGCCTCAAGAGACAGAAAAGACAAGCTGCTGAGTGAACTAGCTTAAAAAGGCACATTCCCCTTTAAGAATTAGCTACTGGCTAGAAAGGAAAGTAAGGAGCGTAGCCGGCACTTAAGGAAGAAAAAAAAATGTAAGTACTGGATGCCGGCTAAAGCAACCTCCCCAAATGGCTCCATTCATAAGTAAAGGAATGCTACAAGCAAAATCCATTCAGGAGAAAAATACTTCAAAATCCCTTGCAGCAAAACTTACAGCTAACAACAGCAGAGCAATAGAAGCTAACACGAGACATCAGCCATCAGCCAAATAGAAATTGCCATTTATATCATTATATCATTATAAGATATAAAGACTTACTAACAGATATGGGGGAGTTGAAAACCAAACAATAATTAGAGGAACAAGGAATAAAGATGGATTGGTACATGAGAACGCAAATACAATCTAGATATGAAAAAGATGTTAAAATAGATGGTGTTAATTTGGGGACAACAGAGTTAGATGAAATACTCACAGGAACGGAAGAAAAATGGATTAAAAAATGTACAGTTATCTACTACATATGGAGTTAGAGGAACAAGTGAAAGAGACAATGATAAAATGGACAAGGAATTTTGGATACACAATTGAATTAGATAGATGGCAACAACTATGGGAAAGAAACTATAAATTGACAATGGTGACTGCGTATAAAGAAAATATGTACAAAATGTTTTACAGATGGCACATGTCTCCAGAAAGATTAGCTAAAATGTTTAAGGACAGGTCTATGAAATGTTGGAAATGTCATCAGATACCAGGTTCCTTCTACCATATGTGGTGGACGTGTGTAGAAGCTAAAACTTATTGGAATATAATTAGAACATGGATAGAAAAGATGATACAACAACGTATAGAACTAAGACCAGAAATATTCCTGTTGGGTATTCTACCAGGGAAATACAATAAAGAGAAAACATATTTAATTATTCATATAATTACGGCAGTCAGGATTGTGTTTGCACAAAATTGGAAAGCACTGAAAGCCCCCCCAGAGGGAGAGGTGATTGGGAAAATACTGGAATGTGCAGAAATGAATAGACTAACAATGACGATTAAAGATAAGACAGAGTCAGACTACTATGAAATCTGGGGAACTTTTTATGATTGGCTGAAAAGAAAATACGGTTAAAAGATAGTTAACATCAATTTAGATGGAAGAAGGAGCAGATAAGGAGGGAGACCCAGGCGACACAGTATTGAATAACTGGAGGTTATATAAATATTTATAGAAGTATATACTGAGAAGGTTAGATAAATAGAAGTATTAATGTAAGAGAAAATTAATCTTATTGTATATAATACAAATAGGGAAATTTGGAGAGAGGAGTTGCTCGGATATTACCCCTGAATTGTATCTGAAGAGGGATGAGAGGGAAGAAAGGAGAGGAGAGAGAAAAGAGTAAAGGAGGGGAGAAGGAAGTAGGAAGGTTGGAGGAGAAGAGAAGTGGGGAGAAAGGGGAGGAGAGTGGTGAAGGGAAGAGAAGAGGAGAGGAAGAAGAGGGAAGTAGGGAAGAAAGAGAAGGGAGAAAGAAGGTAAAAAAGGAGTGTGGATACAATGAAAGGGGAAATGGGTGAGCAACACCAAAAGTCATGTGTATATATTTATTTCATTTTATTAAAAGTATCTTATATATAAGAATGTAAAAAGAATGTATGTTAACATCTGATAAATATCACGGTATATGTATGGGGGAGAGTTTGAAAAAATAAAATAATAATAAAAAAAAAGAAATTGCCAAACACTCTTTAAGAACACAAAGCCCTCATTGCACAAATCCCAGAACTTCAAAGTCACAAAAGCACATAAGAATCCTTCCACTCTCCATCTCCTTCCCTCCTCTGTGCCTCACCTCCAGCCATTGCTGCCTTTTTTAATTCCTCTTGGAGGGTGACCCCTCCCCCGCTGCATTTCTTGCCTGTTTGCTGCTGCCAGCACAGGTGGCTGCCACAGCAGTTGTAGATCGGCTCATGGCCAGCCTGCTTGATCTCCTCTCCCCCCACCCTCCCNTCCTCCTTTCTCATGGGGGAGGGTGAGCCAGAAGTGAGGCTGGGGCCTTTGCAGCTCCAGAGGACTTTCTCACTGCAAGTCCTTGCCTGTGCTGGCTCTTTCCCTCCCCCACTACACTTAGCTAGGCAGGGCTGCCTACCACCTGCCACTCATTAATGTACCACAAGTGGTACGCGTACCACCGGTTGAAAAGCCCTGGATTAGTGCACATGGTATGGCACACACTATCACAAAAGCTTGATTTTTCTTAACAGCAATGTTGATATTCTTAACTGCACAAACTTCTATGCTAGAAACACTGACAATCCTATTAGTTTTAGATTGCTGGGGACAGAAATGTTCTTTATCAATTAACTATGTCTTCTCATTATTCAGTTTAAGTTTTTCTCCAGAAAACCACTGAATTTAATACTAAGTAACTCAGTCCCTTTCTTTGATGGATGTAAACCATCTGCTTTGTACAGCTTTTCATCAGACCAACTGCAACCATCATGACTAACATAAGCAAAACCTTCTGCTTTACACCACTCCTTTAGCCACACACTGAACTCCACTATACACTGGCCTTTTCCTTTTTGCTCCTTATATACAGGTAAAACCTCTGAAAAAGTAAGACCACAGCCTATCCTGCTAAGTTCCTGACCCAAACTCTGGAAATCCTTCTGCACAAAAAGTACATCTTTTTCAGACAGTTCATTAGTGCCAAGATGCACAACATCAACATCACAGTCCTTACTAGCATTCTTGACTATCTTAACAATGCATCTCTTTTCTCTGCTGGCAGTAGCACCAGGCAGACACCTCACCTCTTTCAAAACCTCCACATCCTTTCCTAAATTGACACCTCTTACAACTGAGTCACCAACCAGAAGGTGACTTCTCCACCCTCCTCCTCCTTTTCTCTTCCGGGTGTGCCAGAAGCTCCAATTACTATGTCGCTACGTGCGCCAATCCAGGGGCTTCTGCCAAGCTCTGCAGCTCCAGCTGATCTCCTCCAGGTCTGTGCGGCGCCACTTTAGCTGGTTCCCTCCCCCGCTACACTTGGCTAGGGGTCGCGTACCACCTGCCAGGTGCTAAACTGGTGGTATGCGTACCACCGGTTGAAAAGCCCTGTTCTAGTCCAACCCCCTGCTTGAGCAGGAGATCCTATACAATTTCAGATAAATGGTTGTCCAGTCTCTTTTTGAAAGCCTCCAGTGATGGAGCACCCGCAACTTCTGAAGGCAAGCAATTCCATTGGTTGATTGCTCTCATCGTTAGAAAATTTCTCCTTAGTTCTAGGTTGCTTCTCTCCTTGGTTAGTTTCCAACCATTGTTTCTTGTCTTGCCTTTTGGTGCTTTGGAAAGTAGTTTGACCCTAATCTTTGTAGGAGCCCCTCAAATATCGGAACAGCGCTATCATGTCACCCCTAGTTCTTTTCATTAGACTAGACATACCCAATTCCTGTAACTGTTCTTTGTATGTTTTAGCGTCCAGCCCCCTAATCATTTTTGTTGCTCTTCTCTGCACTCTTTCCAGAGTCTCAACATCTTTTTTATATTGTACTGACCAGAACTGGATGCAGTATTCCAAGTGTGGTCTTACTAAGGCTTTGTAAAGCGGTACTAGAACTTCACATGATCTTGATTTTACCTATTAATGTAGCCTAGTATTGCATTGGCTTTTTTGGCTGCTGCTGCACACTGTTGGCTCATATTTAAGTGATTGTCCACTAGGACTCCAAGATCCCCCTCACAGTTACTGGTATTAAGCCATGTTTCACCTAGTCTATACCTATAGAGTTGGTTTTTCTTGCCTAAGTGTAAAACCTTACATTTATCTACATTGAATTTCATTTTGTTAGATAGGGCCCAGTGTTCAAGTCTGTCAAGATCTTTTCAGATCTTGAGCTTGTCTCAAGGACTACACATTGAGCATGATTTGTCAGCCAGTTACAAACCCACCTGGTGGTGGTGCTGTCTATCCCACATTTTACTAGCTTGTCAAGAAGTAGGTTGTGGTAGGCTTCCAGTTTGTGATTGCAGCGTTGGCGGACGTGTGGGGCTATCGCTCCCTCCACCGTCCAGTTTTCTCCTGCCGGGGGACCCTGAAGAGGGTCGGTAGTCACCCTGTAGGGGCGATGAGCGAGAAGAGGACCCCTGAGTGATCGCGGAAGGGTGGCAGCCCTCCCGTTTGATCCAGGGCAGCTCTTCAAACTGACGGGGAAAAGATCGGCCATCAACATGGCCCATCACTAAGCTGCTGATAGCCAAGGCCAAATTTACCAACAAGCACTTTTAAAGCAACGCGGAGGAATTGGGTGAGATCTTACCTTCTCTGTACCCCAAGTACTTTCCTGTAAAAAGCTTCTTGAAATTCCTTCCCCCTGTGAGGAGAGAGGAAAGGGAACCTTTTCCTCCCACCCTCTAAAATGGCGGCATTTGACTACCCATGGGAAATAAAGCATTGAAAAGAACAACTTAATATAATTGGATTTACATCTTTTGGGAATTTGGGGACCCAAAAAGTTCCTACTCTTCCTGGGACCTGCTATTTTATTCTATTTGCAAAAAAGAATTTAAATCGGATAAGAACCTAGCCCGGGATCTGAAAAAGACTTTAAATGCTATTGGGGACATCTTGTGGCGAAGCTTGGTACAGCAACCTATTATTTCTGACAAAGAGATTTGCTCACAGCCAAGACCTGACCTTGGTATTATCTATGAGAGATTCAAAGCTGAGAGAGCAGCTGGGCAGTGAAATTGATCTCTAGGAACTGTGGAAGTGAACACTTACTGACTCTTGTTTAATAAACAGCCTTCACTAGAAAGACCATCTACAACTACACCAGAAACGGAGGAGGGTCAGCAAAAAATCTTGGCTATGCTAAAATCTATACTTGAAACTATTCTTACAGCCAACAAGACAATGAGATCCAATCTGAAAGACCAAGGTGCCAGCCCAGATGTACAAAGCAAAACCTTGATTGCAACTAAAGGACCAACAATCCCAAAAATAACAGAAGTGGAAGAAGTGAATACCAAGACAGAGGGCTTTAAAGATCAACAAGTACAGCTCACAGAAAATCCAGATAATGAAACAACTTCAAAAATGGAAATGACTTTCTACACAAACCAGAAGAAATCTGAGAAAGAAGAGGACCAGATCGAATTGAAGACAACTATACCAGAGCTAATATGGGGATCTGGGCCATCAGGGCGACAACTTAATGATTATAAATGGGCCAGTTCTTCCAGAAAATTGGCAACTAGATGGTCTCCTTTAATTCAAGTAACATACACAAGAATGAAGGGAGATCTATTCGATGATTTAAAAGCATTGGTATGGAAGCTTGGTTGGCAAAAGAAGAAAGCTAGAATTAGGTTGAAAAACTGGGGTCCTTTGATTTACTAGAGAGGATCCTAAATTGTCAACCGGTGGGCTAAAGGGAGATTTTGAGACAAAGGGAAATTTGACTATTCAATTCAATTTATTACAGCCAAAGGCCACACATAAAACAAAACTAGACAGAGCCATCACACGAGGACACAGCAATATATCACAATCAATGGTGCAATCAATGGGCGACCAAGGTCTGCCTAGTTTTACAGGCAGTATATCAAAAACAAGCTATCTTCAGAAACTGAAACATACTGACCTGACACTAAAAATACAATAAGTATAGTCTAAAATTGAATAGAACACGTAATAAAATCAATTTCAAAAGATTATTAAAAGGATCTAAAATTATTATGATTCTGGCGAATCCCCAATGCTGCAGCACAGAATCTGGCCACCTGCGCCGTGATCTCTGCCTGCTCATCCTTAAGCAGCCACTGGAGATAGATTCTTTCCAAACGACCAGGATATCTATCGATTATGGGGAGGATATGGTTTTTCCGAATGGCTGTGTAGAAGGAACATCGAAAGAGTATGTGTCCAATGGTCTCCACCTCTCCTGAGCCACAGGAGCAGAGTCTTTCAGACAGTGGTGTCTTTTTGTACTTGCCGTACAAGACGGCCGATGGAAACGCATGGCACTGTGCAAGCGAGAATGCTTTCCGGTGGTTTACTGACTCCAACTGACTAAGATACCTGGCAGGTGTAACCACACATCTAATAGAGTCTGGAGCCAGAAACAATGGATCTTTCCCTAAGTCCGCTTGCCTCTCGATGTCCTCTACCCTTTGACACAAGGTTTGTTTTGCTTGGTCGTAGTCCAATTTGAGAATTGAGGCTGATGAAAAGCCTAGTTTGCCAAGGTTGGACTCGACTGCCTTGATCCACGAAGAGGAAAATTTATCTTGTAGAATCAATGGAGCAAGGCCTTGCGGAAAGCAATTAAGCCTTAGCCAGATGTTTAAGGAAGCTATACAGATTCTTGCTTCGACTTTTATCAATCCTGTCTCCAGGCACAGAAGTGCATTAGGAACACAGCGAGGCATCTGGAGAATTGTTCTGATAAATTTGGATTGAACTCTTTCCAGTGGTGTAAAACACAAAGCTGAGGGTCCGAGCAAGGTCCCGTAGAGAAGCTGTGCTAGCGACTTGGCCAGAAAGCTTAATTGCAGCTGGAACATAGTGTCCTCCCTTTGTGTGGAAAAAATTAAGAATGTAAGAATGGCATTCACTGATCGTTGGCCAGAGGCAGCCGCGTATTCTCCATGGGCTTTTTGTCAGCCGGTGGCATGGATGACCACTCCAAGGTACTTAAAGGTGGTTACTTGCTCTATTTTGTGGCTATTTAAGTACCATGTGTACTGTTTTGGCCTTTTAGCAAAAGCCATAACCTTTGTTTTCTCATAATTTATGTCCAGTTTATTGTATTTGCAGTACTGGACAAGGGCTTGCAAGGCTCTTTTAAGGCCAACTGGAGTCCTGGAGAGAATCACAGCGTCATCTGCATAGAGCAGCAGAGCAATGCTTCGGTCACCTATTTTTGGTGGGTGATAATTTGGATTATTCAACCATTTTACCATATCATTTATATAAAAAATTAAAAAGGAAGGGGGCCAAAATGCACCCCTGTTTAACCCCCTTTTGAGTTTCAACTGACCTCGAGAGAGACCCTTGCATATTAAATTTGACTATTAGATTTAAAATAGGTGGAAAATAGTAAAAATAAGGGATTAATCTGTTTAATACTGAGGACTTAGATTCACAAGAGAAATGAAAACTAACTATTAGGAAGTAGGTTTGAACCATTGATTAGCCCAGATAATATAGATGATCGATTTGAGATAACAAAGAACTCTCTATTATTAAGGTGGTGATGTACTAGGGTGAGAAATAGAAAAACGTTTACGAAATAGAATAAGAATATATTTAAATAAGTAATATGTACATTTTAGACATTATAATTTTTATAAAGTGAGATAAAGGAAATTTGGGTTACCCGAAAATCAAATACTATGGATATCAAATGTCAAATTGGAGTACTGTAATTAAAAACTAAAAATTAGGTAAAATTTAATAACAGGACATGGATTATTTATGAAGATCTATTAAGATATATATAAGCAAAAAATGTATTGATAAATGTGAGAATGAAGTTTTCATTGAGTTTGATACAATTAGAAATTTACTAGCTTAAATACAATATAGTAAATGTTAAGGGAAACAGAGAAGAAACATTTGATGATGTAACCTGAGATATGTACTAAAGATTTTGTTATTGAACTATTGATTAACCCAATCACCACGTTGCTTTCTAAATACTCAAATGTAAAACTGGAAAACCAATAAAATACTATTTTAAAAAAAGAAGTAGGTTGTGGTCTATTTTAGCAAATGCTTTACTGAAATCTAAGTATATTATGTCCACAGCATTTCACTGATTTACTAATTTGGTCACTTTGTCAAAGAATGATGTAAGATTTGTTTGGCATGATCTGTTTTTGATGAACCCATGTTGGCTTCTGGTTATAACCTTGTTTGCTTCTAGGTGTTTGCAGATTTGTTGCTTATCTTTTCCAAGATCTTCCCAGGTATTGATCTCAGGCTGATTGGTCTGTAATTTCCTGGATCTGTTTTTTTTTCTCCTTTTTTGAAGATGGGGACCACATCAGTCCTCAGGTAGTTCCCCGGTGATCCAAGAACTTTGAAAGATATGTTTCAATGGTTCTGAATGACGTCTGCCAGTTCCTTCAGAACTCTGTGATGTAGTCCGTCAGGACCCAGTGGTTTGAATCTATCTAGAGCTGACAGGTGTTCTCTTACCTTATTTTTGCATATTTTAATTTGCATTCCTAACTTGTCATTTATGGGTCTCTTTTTTTGTAAGTTGAGTAGTGTTTTCTTTTTGTGTGCAGACAGATGTGAAGTATGAATTAAGCAGTTCTGCTTTCTCTCTACTGCCCATTACTTCTTTGCCATCTTCTCCCATTAGTGGACTGATTGTTTCTTTGACTTTTTTCTTGTTTTTTATGTGTTGAAAGAAACTTTTTTTTTTACATTTGTTGCAAGTCTTACTTTGTTCAAAGCCTTAGCATTCCTAACTTCATCTTTGGAGGTTTGAGCTATTTCTTGGTATTCTGCCTTAGTTATATGTTCCTCTTTCCATTTTTTGTACTTGTCCTTTTTTCTCTCAGTTGGGCTGAGAGTTCTTTGTGCAACCATGCTGGTTTTTTCTTGGTTTTCTTTTTTAGTGGTATTGAACTGGACTGGGCTTTTATAATCATATTTTTCAGTTTCCCTAGCTTCTTGAGTTGATTTCCCCTTTAAGATTTTCATCTATGGAACCCTTCCTAAGCTCTGAGTTTATTAAAACTCCCTGTTTCATTATGTTGTTGCTTGTCTCTGTTTTATATTGAATTCTAATATGGTCTGGTCACTCTCCCCTAAAGTTCCTGCAACTTCCATCCCCTCTCTCACGTCTTCTCTCTTGGTAAGAATAAGGTCCAGTATAGCTGTCCCTCTAGTTGCCACCTCTACCTTTGGGGGTGATGAAGTTGTCACGTAGGTTGGTCAGAAATTTGTTTGATCTCCCATTTGTTGCAGATTGTGTCTCCCAGTTGATGTCACGGTAGTTAAAGTCCCCCATTACTACTGTGGTGTGTTTCCTACATACGTTGGTTAGCTGATTAAGCAAAAAGTTCATCTATTTCTTCTGCTTGGTTGGTTGGCCTGTAGTAGACTGGTAGTCACTAGACTGGTGACTGTGGATGGCTAAAAAAAGATCCTGTGGTAACTATTATTGGATATTTGCAATTGATTAAGACTACTGATAACTGTCAATGCTGCTAACATTGTATGTTCTTGCTTTGACAATGATGGAGATGCAGCCTTTTTCTTTCTGTTGTTTTACTCTTAGAGTTAGATGATGCTGGGCGGAGGGGAAGGAATGCGATGGGAATTAGCCAGACATACAATTTATTTATTTATTTATTTATTAATCGCATTTATACCCCGCCCTTCTCCTAGTGGACTCAGGGCGGCTTACAGCCAGTTTAAAACAGAATAACAGTACAATATACAAATTTAAAATGTGGTTAAAATAAAATATTAATATAGGCCTTTCTTTTATTTTAAAATTATTTAAAAACCAAATTTAAAATACCCCTTAGGCC
>NW_015388733.1:43028-46347 GCF_001527695.2 Protobothrops mucrosquamatus
TAAGGTCTTGAATGAGGGGGGCTTTGTTTACCACTGACCTGGCGTTGCATAACATCAGCCGGTGATCCCGGGCCCGAGGATCTAAGATCCCTGGAGACCGAGTAGAGCCCTGAGGACCGGAGCACCCACAAGCTTGTAAACAGCGTGTGCGAGCTCCCCAAACCCGATATGGTCCTCTGCTCCCGCCATATCTGCCCCTACAATATCGTAACAAGAGCTGATAAAAGAATGGTGGGAGAGGAAACTGATTTATCAGAAGTTGTGTTGTACAGAAAGTAACAAGCTGCAAGTGCAGATCCAAGCTGACCTGGATAACATCTTTGATGTAGGTGCCCGGCTGGTCATGTTGGGTTCTTAAAAACCCTGCACCTGCTCAAACGGCAGTTTTGGTGGCCAGGTATGAAGAAGGATGTAGAGACATATGTCCAAGAGTGTTCCATGTGTGCGACTACAAAACCTCGCGTAGGAAAACCATCTGGCCTGCTACAACAGGTATCCGACCCCAATCGTCCATGGGAAGAAATTGGCATGGATTTTATAGTCGACCTACCGGCGAGTCATGGGAATACAGTGACATGGACGGTGATAGACCTGTTCTCAAAACAGGCACACTTTATACCCTGCAAAGGATTACCATCAGCTCGTCGGTTAGCCAAACTATTTATAACACATATCTATCGCCTACACGGAGTGCCCCAGCGCATCATATCCGACCGGGGTGTGCAATTCACCGCCCGATTCTGGAGAGATTTCATCACATCTATTGGTTCATCCCAAGGTCTGAGTTCTGCATTCCACCCCAGCACAAACAGAGCAGCTGAACGCGCCAATGCAATGGTCGAACATTACCTACGATGTTACATCAATTATCAACTGACGAATTGGGCTGACCTCCTACCATTCGCTGAGGTGGCATATAATAACACCGTCCATAGCAGCACAGGATTCACTCCTTTCCGAGTCGTACATGGGGTGGAGTTCGTCCCTATTCCCGAATGCCCTCAGGGAGATCTCGGGTCATAACAACCCCACGAGTGGATGCTCCAAATTAAACGTGTATGGAAGTCGGTAAAGAAAGCGTTACAAAAACCAGGACATCAAAAAGACAGGCCGACAAGAAACGAGCTCCACAAAAACCCTTCCAGGTCGGCGATGAGGTTTACCTATCCACTAAATATCTGAAACTGCGCAGGTCATGCAAAAAAATGGGTCCAAAATATATTGGGCCATTCAAAATAGAACGGGTCATCAATCCAGTAACGGTAAGGTTACAATTGCCCCGCAACCTTGGCAAAGTGTACCCGGTCTTCCATAGTGGTCTTCTGAAACCCGTAATGAAACCTTCATTCAGACTTGTACAACAACCTCCCGGTCCAACTGGGGGGGTCATTATGAAATCCGGAAAATACTTGATTCACGGTATCGGCGGGGCCGGGTACAGTACCTGGTACAGTGGAAGGGATACCCAATATCCGAGGCATCATGGATGGGGGAGGCAGATGTCAATGCACCTCGGTTAATACGCCGATATCACCACAAACATCCCCAGAAGCCAGGGGGGAGGGGAGCTGTGCCCACATCCGCAACACCAACCTAACTATATGTTTTGCCTACTTCCAGGAGGACACCTGGTAGGGGGGGCCACCTGTCAAGCCCTCCCGGGCTCGACATACAAGAGGGGGAACAGCACGGTGGAGGAAGAGGAGAACCAGCACCGGGTCCAAGGCAGCTCACCGTCCCGACGAGGGAGCACGAGCCGCGAATACTCCGGTGGGGCGGTCGGGCCGCCGAACAGCTGACGGGTGGTTCCGGAAGGCATGGGACGCCGCGCCTGCGCAGAATGAGCTTGAGCCGCCGAACAGCTGACGGGCGGCAAACCGGAGAGCACATTGTTGGGGCAGGGCGTCCCTGAGGAAGCCTCATTCATGGATCAGCTGCTTCTTCTGATTGCTGCCGGGTGCTGGTTGGGTGATAGGAGGGTGGGGTTGTAGGATGATGGATGGGTGGGGTTGTGGTTTGTTGGGCGGGGGTGTGGTTGCTAACTAATTGGGTGGAGGGTGGGGTAGCATTAGCAAACATGTATTTAAGCAGCGCTGGGAGGCGATTGCTCCCAGCGCAAACTTTGTATAGCATAGAGCCTTGTTGCTGTAGGTCTCTGCTGATGCCAACATTTGCCTTAAAGTAAACTGTTGCTACCTGAGTCGAGTTGTCTTCGTGTCCTTCTTTACTCAAGGTCCCGGTAGGAAGGTTGACACCAACTATGCTACAAGGATATTAAAAAAAACTACTCAAGAAGATAAAATAGGTAAAATATATACTTTCTGTCTCCCAAACTCTGATGATTCTCCTGGGAATTCTATAATCCATTCCAACACAGGAACAGCTGGGTAAGCAGAATATATCACCTTGGAAAGCTACTCGGCAAAAGAAGAAGGCTAGAGACAGATTCAAGAGATTTGACTTGCCCTACCAGATGGAGTATTACATGAGCAAACACTTGTTTGAATATGGTTAAAAGAATAGAGAACTTTGAACATAAAGGGGCCCTATAACAAGAGGGATAAGAGATTTAAGTAGTATAGTATGTTTTACAATATATGAAATGAAAAAATATTGGGATGATGTAACTATTATAAATATAAGTGAAATATAAGCTGATCAGAAAGGATGTTATACGCAGATGCTATAAGATAGAAAAGAAGTACAGTATTTTTATAACACATGAATATGAAAATATTGGGATGGTGTACTTAAATGGAAAAATTTGGATATTTAGATGATTAGCATGGAGAAAATCATGACTGATAAGAATGGATTGAATATAAGGTGGAAATTAAGCTTAAACAAAAATCATGAAAATAGGGTGCATGGTGAACTAATGAGATGATTTTTATAAGAATAATATAAGCTGATAAAAATGTTATACATAGATGTTATCATTATCTGTACAAATATGAAAAAATGTCTATATTTAATCATTTATATATTGAAAATATTAATAATTATATTTGTTTAAGGTTGAAGGAGAATACAATTGGGAGAAGGGAAGATCAAAGAAATACATTATGAATTAATATACTAATTATGGAATTATCAAAATCAATCATTATTGTTTCAAAATTTTTTTATTATTTTCAACATAAGAAAAAAGCAAACACAAGTACATCACAATTGGAAAACCCCCTCCCCACCCCCCACCCGGACTTCCCAAACCTAATCCCAGGATACTATTCATCTAAAAGTAACCTTATATTAATATCCCTAACTCCACAAAGTATAATTCTACATAAATAGGTGAAATATAAGTATATATATAAAA
>NW_015388733.1:50447-68897 GCF_001527695.2 Protobothrops mucrosquamatus
AAAATGCTTTCCCCCCCCCCCCCGTTATATATAATGCTTAATTCCTAAAGCTTGTAAAATATTACTGAAAGTGTATTTGAAAGTATCTGTTAAGAGAAAGTTAAAAAAAAGATGTATTAGCTTAAAGAAAAGTTTAGTTTTAAAAAGGATGTATAAGAAACTTTTTATTTTATGAGGGTAACTTGGAGGGAGTGATTTAAATTTAATGAGTTAATTGGCATTCACTGAAAGTGAACTTTAAAATCTGTATGTTAAGAGAAAGTTAAAAAAGATGTATTAGAACTTTTTGATTTTAGAATTGTTTTTAAAGAAAAGTTTAGTGTTTTAAAATGGATGAAAAAAGTATTTTTTCCCTTTAAGGTTAAAAAATCTGAAAGAATACAGTGAATTTTGTTAATACAAATGGTGATAGTTTATAAAGATTATTAAGTGCAAACAGAAATATATATTATTTCCACAGCAAGGAAGATAAAGCAGAAATGGTTAAATTGATTGCTTTATTCAAAGAGAATATATTTATGCTTTTTATTTGGATATCGCTTCTGGATTTTGTGCTTGTAATGAAAAAAAATGAAACTTTGGTTTTGCTGATCAGATAGATTTGTTGTTACAGAAATGGCTGGTATATACTAATGTGTAAAAGTAAAAAGTTGAGGCTGTAATGTTGTTATCGTCTACTGCAGGGCTTTTCAACCGGTGGTATGCGTACCACTTGTGGTACATTAATGAGTGGCAGGTGGTACACAGCCCTGCCTAGCCAAGTGTAGTGGGGAAGGGAAAGAGCCAGCACAGGCAAGGACTTACAGTGAGAGAGTCCTCTGAAGCTACAAAGGCCCCAGGCTCACTTCTGGCTCACCCTCTCCCATGAGAAAGGAGGAGGGGGCGGAGACAGGAGAGCCTATAAAAGGAGGCAGTTTGGGCAGGAGAGGGAGAGAGAAAAAAAGCAGCAGCCTTGGGAGGATAACAACAACAATAATAATAATAATAATAATAGCAAAGTTGGAAGGGATCTTGGAGGTCATCTAGTCCAACCCCCTGCTCAGGCAGGAAACCCTATACCATTTTGGACAAATGGCTGTCCAGTCTCTTCTTAAAAACCTCCAGTGTTGGAGCATTCACCGCTTCTGGAGGCAGGTTGTTCCACTGGTTAATTGTTCTAACTGCCAGGAAATTTCTCCTTAGTTCTAGGTTGCTTTTCTCCTTGCTTAGTTTCCACCCGTTGCTTCTTGTCCTGCCTTCAGGCGCCTTGGAAAATAGCTTGACACCCTCTTCTTTGTGGCAGCCCGAGATATTGGAACACTGCTATCATGTCCCCCCTCGTCCTTCTCTTCATTAAACTAGACATACCCAATTCCAGCAGCCGTTCCTTATATGATTTAGCCTCCAGTCCCCTAATCATCTTTGTTGCTCTTCTCTGTACTCTTTCTAGAGTCTCAACATCTTTTTTACATCGCGGTGACCAAAACTGGATGCAGTATTCCAAGTGTGGCCTTACCAAGGCATTGTAAAGTGGTATTAACACTTCACGTGATCTTGATTCTATCCCTCTGTTAATGCAGCCTAGCACTGTGTTGGCCTTTTTGGCAGCTGCAGCACACTGCTGGCTCATATTTAGGTGATTGTCCACTATGACTCCGAGGTCCCTCTCACAGTTACTACTATTGAGCAAAGTACCCCCTATACTATATCTGTGCATTTGGTTTTTCTTGCCTAAATGTAGAACCTTGCTTTTTTCACCATTGAATTTCATTTTGTTAGATAGTGCCCAGTGCAGAGTCAGCTGCACCGAAGGGGAAGGAGGGGGAGGGTGGGGGGAAGAGATCAAGCAGGCTGGCCATGAGCCAATCTACAACTGCTGTGGCAGCCACCTGTGCTGGCAGCAGCAAACAGGCAAGAAATGTAGCGGGGGAGGGGTCGCCCTCCAAGAGGAATGAAAAAAGGCAGCAATGGCTGGAGGTGAGGCACAGAGGAGGGAAGGAGATGGAGAGTGGAAGGATTCTTATGTGCTTTTGTGACTTTGAAGTTCTGGGATTTGTGCAATGAGGGCTTTGTGTTCTTAAGGAGTGTTTGGCAAGTTCTATTTGGCTGGTGGCTGATATCTCATGTTAGCTTCTATTGCTCTGCTGTTGTTAGCTGTAAGTTTTGCTGCAAGGGATTTTGAAGTATTTTTCTCCTGAATGGATTTTGCCTGTAGCATTCCTTTACTTATGAATGGAGTCATTTGGGGAGGTTGCCGTCTAATGTGTATAATAAAAGTTCTGTATCTGCAAGTGTCTGTCATTGATAACCAAATGGAGGTTTATTTCCGAATTGCCCTTGTATTCTTAATGACAAGATTCACATGACAGAGAATTGGAAATTGACTTACAGTTTCAGAAAGTCACTGTAACAGAATAGATGGACAAGACTGTGCAGTTATAAAACAACTAATTGTGTTTATTGGTATGTTTAGATTTATTATTTCACTTGTCTCCCTGCCTCATCCCAATCAAATACTCGATTGTGAGCCCTTTGGGACAAAGACATCTCTTAATATTGTAAAGTACCATGTATATATGTATGTATATTTGTAAAAATATATACCTTTGAAAAATGTATTTTGGCAGTTTCACAATTCAAAATTTGAGCAAGTCTTTTCAGCTTTTGGGGTGGGGGGGTGGGGTGGGGGGTTAATACTTCCTAGGGCTAGGAAAGATCCATGTGAAGTATCAGAGATTTTCTCCCAGGAAGTTCAGGACAAGTAAGCCTGTGTTTCTCCATGGATCCTGTTCAATTATCAGTACAGTATATACAAAGTGAAAGATGTTGAACAAAAGTTGCCAAGAGGAAGTCAGAGTGTTCTCCAGAACCACCATTGAGCAGAGCCCAAGTGTGAACAGATCGAAGCAACTTTTATCTGCAAAATTCTTCACAGAATTATCATACAGGATTTCTGAACACTGCTAACATTTACTGTAAGAGGAACAAGCTGTAATAAAACCTTTATAATATGGAATTGCTCTTCTGAATAGTATACGGATTCAACAGTAGTGGAAAATACTTTTTTGCTATCATGGAAATGGTTATATTCAATGAGATTCCCTTCAACTTTGCTCTAATCTTGATAAACTAGAAGCCCCAATAATTCATCCTTCCTTACCTCTAGTAGGTCAACACAAGACTTATCGTCAGGGATTGCAGTTAATAATACACATATAGCTGACACCACAAAGGCTATAAACATTGTTTGTTGTTCTATGTGAAAGTATAAACTATCATGATACTGAATTATGTTTCACATGTATTACTTTTCAGCACTTTAACAAAATATATACTCCTGGGCCAAGGCTTTTAAGTTGAGGATTCAAATCTGGGGAAGGGGCTCATAATAGAGTTGAGTATTTATGAAAACAGGAAACAATAAAGCAAGTGACATAGGCAAATAGGGTAGTTTAGGTAAGATTTCCTGATAAAAGTAGAGAGCCAAGACTAGATCTAGCCCTGCTTGTATATATACTTCAGTTGTATTTCTCATACAAGCACCTTTTTCTCCATTAGTTTCTGCATTTATGTTGAAAGATATATATATACTGTTTATCAGAGACTTGATGTGTCTTCAAAGGCAAAAGTGAAGCTTACAAGATGGCATGTTCCAGATGACTTATAAGTCTAACTAGCAAATGAAATATATTTAATACAGTATTCCCTGACAAATCTAGTAGTATAAACCTGGTATAAGCCTATCAATGTAGATGTCCCTTCTATTATATACATGTCTATCATTACATATATGCTTGATCATTCCTATCAACATTCATATAGTAGTAAGAAAAAAATGCATATAGTTTGGGGAGGTCCAATTTGCTCCACTGGTGATAGTGAGCTCTTTGCTCAGCTATCTGATTTGCTTGCCATCACTGGCGGAGCAAATCAAACCTCTCCACTTACAGAGAGCTTAGCTTTTCTTTGCAAAGCAAAGATCTCCATTGCTTGGATCCTACAAGTGGCTGTCATTTTCCAAGCCGATGCTTCCATGATCACACTGCACAGCCACAAACTGCTTTGTTTCTGGGCTGCACAAGGTTGGTGGGTCAAAGCAGTTTGCAGCTGCACTCAGAAAGATGGCCACTTGTGGAATGTGGACCAGCAACAGAGCAGCCTGTCTTCCTTCCCTACTCTGACCTCTGGAGATCTTTGAAAGTTAAGTGTGTGATTGTGCTATGGGGACCCCAAGGGGTGGGAAGTGGAGCATGTGTCTATGGAGATTCTCAGTCATCCAGGTCATGGTTGTCCCAAAGGTGTTTTTTCAAGAGGCAACTGGACTTTGTTTTTCTTTGAAGATGTTTACTTCTCATCCAAGAAGCTTCTTCGGCTCTCAGAGAAGTGAAACATCTTCAAAGAAAAACAAGAAAATCCAGTTGCCTCTTGAAAAAAGCACCTTTGGGAAGTGGAGCATGGGCTATCTCAGGGGGTGGGGGGCCCTTGGGAGGCCCGAGGCAGGTGGGCTTGTGTTTGCACTAACCCTCCCAGGATCTCCGCACCCGAGGCACCCCATGCTCCACTTAACAGCCCTTACATTTGTTTAACAATTGCATTGGGGAGAGCAGGAATGGGAGGAGGGGGTCATTAAGTGAGGTGGTTCACTTAACAACCATCCTGACTTCTGACCATAATGGGCAAGCTCCATTATGGTTGTAACTCGAGGACTACCTGTAGTTACTTCAATCATACTGCATTTTATATATAATCATCAATTGTTTTCAACCTTATACAGATACTATACAGAGGCGGGTGGGATGTAAGGATAAAGGTTTACCTATGGCTATCTACTGAGTTTATGTAAGATTAGAGGTCCAAAGTGACTACTTGCAACTTCATATTTCTGGCAACTACATGTTTGGTGTTGCTGATTAAGACCTTATAGCTCAAAATGCTCACTGGTTAAGATATTCAGATACTGGGTGGGTTCTCTCTCCAGAAGACTGGCCTATTGTTGATGGGCTGCAGTAAAATGCTTCTATGTTCAGACAACAAGACTCAGTGAGATCACATGAAGTACGATGGAGTCAATAATCCACTTCAATGTTTTTACAAAAGAGTAATTACAGTAAAGAGAAGGTAACTTGCGCTATGAAGATTAACAGTTATAGGGACTGAGTCACCATGCCACCAATACTCCCAAGATCTTATATTTGTGCTTCTATAGGCAAAGAAAACAGACAGACTTTTTGAAAAATATTTTTTTATTTGTATGCCATCTGAACATCAGATATACCTGGTGTGTGTTAGCATGAACCAGTTCTACATTTTGAAATTCATGGTGACAAAAACCTCCCCCAAGACACCCCCCCCCCAAAAATCACCTCCCCAGAGCATTTGAACTGGCTGAGACAGAAACTTTAAAAATGCTAAGTAGACAAAAGATAAAAAAGCAGAATGTAAAATGAGGGGTAGATACAGCTAGTTAAGAGATGTCATGTGTATGCAAAAATATTTTGTGACATAGAAGTATTTTACAAAATAATTATGAGAAAGCAGAGAAAGGAAGTGGAAGATGAGGGTAGCGATGTGGAAGGTTACACTACTCACATGTCAGCAACACCTTAAATATAACTTCATTATCCAATGACATAACACCAGGGAGTGCCCTGTCTCTCCCACACAAAACCACCACTCTAAAGTTCCTCTAGATTTGAACAGAGACACTTTTAAGAGGCAAATCATTTACAGCAGTCTTCTTCATTCTAGGACCCCCAGCCCCAGCCCCCAAAGGCTTGGAATTATTGGAGCTGAAATCCAAGATATCTTGTGGGAACCAGGAGTAAGAAGGCTGCTTTACTTTTGCTACAGGGTTGCCTCTGAAAAGTTTTGCCCTCTCCCTGATGAAATGTTTATGGCCAATAATTGTTTTCTGGAAGTAATGGAGGAGCAGGCAGGGATTCCCACCTACCATTGCAAAAGACAGGCTGACAGAAAATTCTATAATCATTACTTCCTCTACCCATTCTTACACCCAATAAGAGTTAATTTGGTATTGGAGCAACTAGTTGCTTGATCCTTAACATAGACTATGAGAAAATTCAGTGCTGAGATGACAGTATGGCAAATTATAAGGAAATTTGTTGTGCAGCAAATCCCCTTAGGTATCTGGCACAGTAACAGAAGAATGCAGTTTCAGATAGCAGCTACATGGGTAGTGTAGTATGCAGCCATGCCCTCTCCCTCAAAGAGTAGCTTTATTCCTGATGCTCAGGGAATGGAACACAGGTTAAAAATACCTTTGGGTGGCCCAAACCAGCCTTCCATCAATAAAAATCCATCTACTTTTTAAAAAAAGAAAACAGTTAGGAACAGAAGCTCAACTGTACTTTCAATGGCATATCTTGCAAAGTCAAAAGGCAAGTACAGGTAATCCCTGAGTTACGAGTGTTCACTTAACGCTCGTTCGAAGTTACGTGATCAGTGCCCCCTAGTGTTTACGAGCAAGTCCCAAAATTACGAATATTGCAGCACCACGGC
Organism: Protobothrops mucrosquamatus; assembly: GCF_001527695.2. NCBI lineage: Eukaryota > Metazoa > Chordata > Lepidosauria > Squamata > Viperidae > Protobothrops > Protobothrops mucrosquamatus. Next base: position 56,946 of record NW_015388733.1, read on the forward strand.
AGTCGTTTGCCCTTACGAGCGACCGCATTGGCACTGCAACATTCACCCTATTCCCCCCTCCTCACAACTGCTTCCCCCTCCCTTCCTGCCGCGCCGGAGTCACTTACCTTGCAAAATCTGTCTCCCCTCTGCCGCAGTTTCTTTCCCTTTGAGGGAGAGGAGAGTCGGCTTGGAAATGCTTTTTGCACCAACAAATTATCTGCAAAAGAGATCATGGTCCCCGGAAGCTTCCATTCTGGAGGGAGGGGAAGTGTTTGCTTCGTTTCCATTCCTGCACCCGGCTGACTCTGATTCCATGCTTTGCCCCATAGGCATGGAAACGGAGCAAACACTTCCCCCCCTCCAGAATGGAAGCTTCCGGGGGCCGTGATCTCTTTTGCAGAGAATTTGTGTTTGAACTCGAGCAATATTATGGCACCCAGGAGCTTTCATTGTTGGTGCAAAAAGCATTTCCAAGCCGACCCTCCTCTCCCTCAAAGGTAAAGAAACTGCGGCAGAGAGACAGATTTTGCAAGGTAAGTGACTCCGGCACGGCAGGAAGGGAGGGTGAAGCATGAGGTATCTTAGTGGGTCGGGGAGGACTTGGGGGCCTGTTCCATCACTAGGCCCCCCATGGCCTTCCCCACCGTGAGATACCTCATGTGCACTTAACGAGCCACATGCGTCTTAATGAGCAAGGGAGTGATCTCGTTCGAGGTACAAGATTCACTCCAAGTTACAAATGGAATGTGCAGGCTCCATTACACTCGTAACTCGAGGACTACCTGTACATTTTGGTATTTAAAAAAAGAATGAAGTACAGCAGGGCTTTTCAACTGGTGGTACACGTACCACTTGTGGTGCATTAATGAGTGGCAGGTGGTACGCAGCCCTGCCTAGCCAAGTGTAGTGGGGGAGGGAAAGAGCCAGCACAGGCAAGGACTTACAGTGAGAGAGTCCTCTGGAGCTGCAAAGGCCCCAGCCTCACTTCTGGCTCACCCTCCCCCATGAGAAAGGAGGAGGGGGGCGGAGACAGGAAAGTCTATAAAAGGAGGCAGTTTGGGCAGGAGAGGGAGAGAGAAAAAGCAGCAGCCTTGGGAGGAGGCAGAGTCAGCTGCACCAAAGGGGAAGAGGGAGGGGGAGGGTGGGGGGAGAGGAGATCAAGCAGGCTGGCCATGAGCCGATCTACAACTGCTGTGGCAGCCACCTGTGCTGGCAGCAAACAGGCAAGAAATGCAGCGAGGGAGGGGTCACCCTCCAAGAGGAATGAAAAAAGGCAGCAATGGCTGGAGGTGAGGCACAAGAGGGAAGGAGATGGAGAGTGGAAGGATTCTTATGTGCTTTTGTGACTTTGAAGTTCTGGGATTTGTGCAATGTGGGCTTTGTGTTCTTAAGGAGTGTTTGGCAATTTCTATTTGGCTGATGGCTGATGTCTCATGTTAGCTTCTATTGCTCTGCTGTTGTTAGCTGTAGGTTTTGCTGCAAGGGATTTTGAAGTATTTCTCTCCTGAATGGATTTTGCCTGTAGCATTCCTTTACTTATGAATGGAGCCATTTGGGGAGGCTGCCTTAGCCGGCAGCCAGTGCTTACATTTTTTTTCTTCCTTAAGTGCCGGCTGCGCTTCTTACTTTCCTTTCTAGCCAGTAGCTAATTCTTAAAGGGGAATGTGCCTTTTTAAGCTAGTTCACTCAGCAGCTTGTCTTTTCTGTCTCTGGAGGCCTTTCCTTGTTTGATCAATATATGGAAGAGGGAAAATATGGGGGGGGCGGTCAAATTCTTCCTTCAGAAGGAGATGGGAATGAGAAGAAGGGAGGCAGGGAAGGGAGGGAGGAAAGGAAGTCTCGCCTTAGCACTTGGCCACCAGCAGCTTTGCCATTGACTTTGCTTGTCAAAAGGTTGCAGAAGGGGATCACATGACCCTGGAACACTGTGACCATTATAAATATGAATCAGTTGCCAAGCATCCAAATATAAATCACATGACCATGGGCATGCTGCAATGGTCATAAGTGTGAAAAATGGTCATAAGTCATTTCAGTGCCATTGCAACTTTGAACAGGTTTTTTTTTTTGGTCATCAAGTTTTTGACACCTTGCTAGGTGGTACTCGAATATTGCCATATCCTAAAAGTGGTACAATCGGTTGAAAAGCCCTGAAGTACAGAACTAGGAAACCTTGAGAGTCCTCTGTTCAGGAGTGGTTATTTTCTGCCCTTTTACTGTTATGGAAAACTGTATTTCAAGCAGGCCCCATGTGATAAGGCCTTAGAATTGAAGATGGAGCACTTAAGAATGACGGGCTTGTAACAGTTTTTTTTTTTTAACTGACTCTTCAATAAGTGTGAAGATTGTTGTGGCTTAACCAACTCATCTCACTCTCACTGCCCATAACTCGTGAATTCTAACCAAAGTTAACATAGCTCCCAATTTCTAATTTACTCTTTACAGAGTAAAGAGTGGGAAATCAACATACACTCATGAACATTTGCTACCTGGGCATATACTGAGAAACAGTAATCAACCTTGATTACCCAGTGCATGTACACCTGTGGACAATCATTTTGGACACAATGCACTCAAGAAATACCTTCTATGCAGGAAATTTGTGTGGCTGGATTCTTGTGATTTAAAAGACATCTTAGCCCACCCCTTTGCCACCTTCAAGAAAATGAAAAGCAACTTTGCTGTTCATTTTTAAAGGTAGCAGAAGTCTCAGTCCTTTTATTTAGGATACTGCCACTGCTTCCTCCCACCCTTTTTTTAAAAAAAAAAACATTTCCTCATCCCAGGACAAAGTTCAGCAGGTAAAGGTTGCATGGAAACTGGAACACACAATTGTATAGACAAGATGGATCAGATGAGGAAGTCTTAAAACAGCCTTCCCTGTCCTGGTGGCCTCCTGATGTATCGGGACTACAAGTCTTAGAATTCCTAGCCATCTCAAAGGTACTTTTTCACAAGACAACTGGACTTTCTTGTTTTTCTTTGAAGACGTTTTACTTCTCATCCAAGAAGCTTCTTCAGCTCTGACTGGATGGTGGGGAATGGAAGGATTTACATTCCTTGCAGACAGATAGTCATTTGCATTCTTTTAGAGAGTTGTTGATGCCACCTGGAGATTTATCTGTCGTCAGGGTCACCTGAGTAGTGCAAATAGGTGTGGAGCCTTCTTGGAACTGTTGAGTGGAAGCAAATAGCTGATTGGCGGCTGGCAGCTACGGGAAGGCCTCTCAGTTCAGGCAGATATCAATTAACAAAGTAGAGGAAATAGTAAGTTAGAACTTCGTTCATTTAATGATCCATTTGATTTAATTAATGAATTTGATTTTAAAAAATTGTAAAATTGAATCTGATTCATTTCATGAATTTTTTGACTTGCGAACCTAATGGGCAGGCTCCATTAGGTTCGTACCTCGAGGACTACCTGTAAATCTTTCCATTCCCCACCATCCAGTCAGAGCTGAGGAAGCTTCTTGGATGAGAAGCAAAATGTCTTCAAAGAAAAACAAAGTCCAGTTGCCTTGTGAAAAAGCACCTTTGGGATAACTATGACCTGGATGACTGAGAATATCTATAGACAATTCCTAGCCATGTTGATTGGAATTCAAAGACCTATAGTTCCAACACATCTAGAGGTCACCAGGTTGGGGAAGGCTGTCTTAAACTTTTTGAGTGAGAAGTAGAGCAAAAGGAGGGTGGGGAACAACCCCCTCCATCAGTCTTCTAAACCTTTTGTTCCCCCCCTCCCCCCAGTTTCACACACCAACACTCCAAACAGCCAAGAGTTTTCAACTCTGAAAGGAAAATAAAAGACGGAGCCATATCATTCAACAGAACAATTCTTCTGGAGGGGATACAAAAATCTGTTACAGCCTTAACTATGGGCTAAAAGAGCCCCTCACCTATGTTAGCTTCTTAGCTTTGTTGTATAATGAATCCACTACTTTACTCATATTCTGAATGGTCTCCAAAGCAGCTTCGTATGTTTTGTCTACAGGTGGTTCATCAAAAATAATCAGGACACCTTCACCTTGGTCAAGAATCCCTAATGAGAGAAAAGTTTCAATTAAGGGTTTTGGATAACTTACATCTCTAACACAAAGTGTTCCACTTTAATTTTGACAGACTTCAAAGAACCAAAGCAAGTAGACTAGCTTAAATTATGTATTTAATAAATAAAGATTAGACTCCATCTATATAGTTTCCAAGTACAGAACTTTTAAAGGTGAGGATAAAGGAAGAACCCTAAAACTTGTGGGAATTCCTCAATATAATACAACTTATTGTTGATGCTTGTTGAGGTACTTCATATTTATTCAGGAACAAACTCCTTCATTCTTGAGAATTGCGGAACTCACCGTGGAATTTTTTGTCCAGGATCATTTGAGAGAGCTTTCTTTCCACATCTGCCTGAAATTGAACCAGGAAATGCTCAAGTGAGAGATTGCTTAGAACAGGGGTGTCAAACTCGCAACGTCACGTGACATGTCGCGACGTATCGCAACTTTTTTTCCATTGCCGGCAATGGGGTGGGCGCAGTTTTGGCATGACGCATCCGGCCCGTGGGCCGGAAGTTTGACACCCCTGCCTTAGAATAATGCTCCCCCGCTTTTCTCCCTTGAAGAACTATTTTCCATTACTTATTTCAAAAAATCAGTTGCCAAAGTCTGATAAACCTTTACAGTTCAACCCATGTATATCTGCTTAGTGTGTTCAATACAGCTTATTTCCATGTGCAGTTCTAGTATTTCAGGATTAGTAAGTTTTTTGTTTTATTTAAATTCTTCAAGAACAGAATTACTTATGTCTTTTTAAAAGAGTTGAAAGTGAATTTGAAATTTCTCCCTAAATCACTTCTGTTGCTGAAGAAAATTAATGTGGCTTTTTCACAACTGTAACTGATATTTTAACAAAAAATTACTGAAAGTAGTATCATATAGGCTGCTACATCCGAGCTCTTACCTTTGATAACTTGATAAGGCTAGATATGTGGTCAATCTGCAAAAGAAATTGAGATGGGGCCACAGTGAGTGGAACTGCTATTTTTCTGACAGTTAATATGTAATAATTATCTATTAATCTTTACACTATTTGGCGCTACCCCTGTATTCACAACTGATGGTGCTAATTTGTCAGCATTACTAGGTAGACCAGGCCAGGAATCCACTCCACAGGAAGGCTAAAACAACTTTTATTAAGAGTGGCTATGATAACAGAATCTTACAAGTCTGATTGTGCTGTACCTCCTTGCTTTTTTATACTCATGTGAATTAGGGAGGTATCCTGAGCCTCTTCCACATATTTTCTGCTTGTTGACTTAAGATATGCTTTTCAGCTTTGGTAATGAATCTAACACATCTGTCAAAGTTGCCTTCCTTATTCTCTATATAATTTTAACTTTGATGTTAGAGCTTCTGATTATTTGATTCACACTTGACAGGTTTTTCTTCATAATGAAACACAAGGTCATTTTGGCAATTACGTTTTTATTAATTTGATAAAGAAAAGTATTAAGAATCTCTACCCATACTACAAGTCTTTAAAAAAAATCTTCCTATCTTGAAATAATCTTATCGACTTTATGATCAATTATTTAGAATCTATTATTCAACTACATATGCATGGCAAACAATTTAGTAACTGAGGATTCTCTTAGTACTTCTGATCAAAGAATTCCTATAGAATAATTTGATAACTAAATCCATTTATTGACCCCATATTGAAAACTTCTATTCTAGCTTTGGAACAGTTTCACCCAATTCATTCTGCCCTGAAATTCCTATCCCAGTCCTAAAACCCATGTAATAGAACATTTGTGAGTAGCCTGGCTTAGACAAAATTATTTTTTTATTTTACTTATGTCTATACAGCTTTTCCGCTAAAATGTATGATATGTTCCTTTCTGGTTTAGCTAATGCATAAATGGTGGCCAAATAAATAAATAAATAAATATGTACTATGAGAAAAGAAACCATGGCTGATTTTTTAATAGAACCACAAGTTGCTATTAGTTTACAAATCCTTCCTCATTTTAACCAGGGCTTGTGATTATGTTTGATGCTAGAATAAGAGTATAGTCCCAGTTTGGTTTTGTACTCCATACAAAAGAAACAGAAGGAAGGCACATCAGAATTGTCCAAATAAGACATAATTACTTTACATGTCATACGGACTCTGACTTGTTCAACAAGACAGAGATATAAAAGGGTTTCAAAGATTTAAAACAAATCTTAGATTAGTTTTATATGAACGTGCCAATGTTTTAGAATAAAATCTCCATACCCAATTTGATGGGAAAAGAGAGAACAACAATGATTTAATAAAAGCAGAAAGGGAAGCACATGGCAAGATCTGCAGGAGCTTTTTACCTGTACTCTGGAGAAAGGCTCAATAACACGGATGAGGTTTTGTTCCAATAAGTTATCGTAGAGTTTTCCCAAATGCGTATTGATGATGGGGTCATCCCTGAGTTCCACTTTATAATCTTTCAGAGCCTATAGCAGATCAAATTCAATCATTACTAAATGAAGAAGGCAACCTCACAACCATCCTGAACAGGTTACCTGAAGTTATCCCATTCATGTCTATTTTTTAGAATCATCTTTGATATGATTAAAAACTTCATTAAAAAAGGAATTACATATGGGACTGAAATGGTTATCTCTGACTAATGAAAATACACACAGACCTGTGAGCGTCCAACAGGCACTTTCAAGTGGCTATATGAACTTTTGCAACAATCATATGTCCTAGTGATGTATATTTGTTTAGATCTGAAGCAAAAATAGTGCTTCAGAGGGGTTGTGGGCATGCTTACTGAACCTGCTGTCTCCTTTGAGGACACACCAAAGAGGGGCAGCAAGCCTGCCCACACCTTCTTAAAACCACCATTTCCACTTTGGAGCCAAACAGCTTCTCATAGTGAGGTAGTCATAACCAAACTGAACTTTAATTCTGTAGATAAGCCCCTAGTTCAGGTCAATTAATCAGTTGTGCAAATCAAGATATTCAAAGCTTTCCCACATACAGTATATATATGTATACAGATAGAAACATATTTTTCCAAGTTGGAGAAGGGAACATTTGAACTTTACTTCCCAGCAACAGAAGTTATCAAGTTTTCTTTCTGTTCTAATTGTTTTTCTAGTTTGCTTTTGATTTGTGCATAGTAAGCCTGCAACATCTGTAAAACAGGTTATCTTCACAATATTTTCATTGCCACATGCTTTGACCTATCAAACAATAGCAGGATCCAAGTTATTGATTCTTCTGGCCTTCAGCGAAGAAAAGTCTGCACTCCAAAGTGCACCTTCTGAAGAAATCAGACTCTTGAGTTATTATGATTGAAACTGTGGGCTTAGTAATCACAGGCCAGTCCACCCAGTCCCAAATGGGTTCAGCAAGCGTATCTTGAAGACTCAAAGGCTGGATCTCCCTTTTTTCTTTACTGCTTCTCAATGTAGAAGTCCCTTTTCTAAGACTAAGGATTAATCTAACCCAAAGATATTCAACCCATTTTCCTTATTATGGTTGTTTACCTCTTTGAAATCATCCAATGATCGATTCTTACTGGCTTGAGCTACACACTTCAGTGCTTCTGTCTGTAAAAAAGAGTACAGCCAACATTTATATTCTTCTGAACCATTAGATACAAGTAGTGCGTGTAATGTTCATATGTGAGAAAAGTGCTTTAGTTGGACAGAATGCAATTCAGGAAGGATACTTGATGAAAATACTAAAACTGCTTTAATTCTTCTGCCTTCACTTAACTCAAGCAGTTGCTAAATCACAGAAACATTCATATTAAGTTAAAAAAAACACTATCAAGACAAAATAACCCCAACATAGAAGCAGAAAATTAGGCTGCTACAACGAAGTACCTGAAAGCCCCACAAATATTCTCTGCAACTGAAATCCATCAATGAGGATCTAAACTCATTAAAAAACAGAAGTGCTAGCTAGTATTGGGATTAGGAAAATGGCCCTGATGAGCTGACAGGACAATCTACTGTATTTGTTTGGTATTTTTTTTCTCATTTTATCTATATTATCCTTATTTTATTTCAATCTGCTACTCTATGTTAACTATCCCTATGGCTCACTCGAAGATTAGACAGCTATAACATCTTGAAAATCCTCAAATTCAATCTAATTTAACCTCTCAAGATAAAAGTCAAATCTCTCCCCCCCCCATGCAACAAAAGAAGTCCAGATTCTACCTAAATCACAAAGCAGATAGATATGATTACGCCTGGACAAGAAAACTGTAAATAAATAACAAGACAAATCCTACTTACTTTATTCACACCTAAAATACACATGACCATTTGAACTGGCATTTGGAAACAGAACCTGAAAAGCAACCATTTCTAGAGCTGTCTACCTCTCATAAACAAGGAATCAGGTGATCAGAATGCTCCCTTAGTTTCCCACCCTGAAGCAGCAATTTTCTCCAGAAAAATATGTCCTCAGTGAGGGCTGAGCAGGTCAAACAACTTTGAAAGGAATGTACAACAGACCTTGTTGCCAGGGGATGCTGACTGACTGCACAAACAGTACTTTCTATCTTTGAATATTAACCATCTATAAACAAGAATGTGGACTTCTTAGAAAATAGCTTTTGAAACTCTTGGGCAAAACTTGCAAATAAGTTAACAGTTTCCACATAAGATTAAAAGACTGGCAGTAGCAGTGAACAGCCCACAGCTAGTCATGAATGGAAACTATTGGGGAAACCAAATTAAGACTATTAAGAACATTCAAATAAAGGGAGATCTTATAGCATCACATTCCACAAAAAAGAAACCTAAACAGGCAGTTATATAATTCAAATGAATTAAGCTGTTTTAACGTTACACTTACTAAAGTTAATAATGGGTGCTGGTTTAATATAAGAGCTATTACTGTATTCTGGCATTTAGCCATTTCTTTCAAAGTCCTGTTAAAAGAGTATCAAAGTGCGGCAGGATATAAAATTATTTTGCTGTCATTTGACCAGTCTACAATTCCTTCCATGTTTTGGGCACTTTGAGGTGCACTTTTCAAATATATCAACTATGTGTTTTTCAGGATGAAAAAAGGAGCACATTCAGAGATTGTCTTGCCCAATGCCAAGGGCAGCATGCCAAATTATAAAAACTATGGCAACCCAGTAACTCTAGCATCCTTGTCAAGACAAAGTTGAAATAATCAACCTAAAATAATGCCAAAAATATATTCCTTAGAAAGAGTAGTAATTACCTCTTTTGGAGCCTTACCAAATTGTGAGCAAGAAGAAATGCTGAGAACACTTGACGAACTTAAAAACTGGCAATAATCTGTGCAGCAGCCAAAACACTCTCTTGGTATCCTTGGATATGACAACCATGAAGAAAGCCTTTATAAATTTCAAGAGCCCTACATTTTAATTCCCTTGCCAAAGCAGAGAAATACTTCACACTTTAGCAACTCCAAAGCAGTCTAGTTTGCCCTAATCTTGCCAATCTCTAGATGCCAGAGATCTGCTCCATCTTGACTCATCTGACTCAGACCAGGAAATGGAACAAAAGGAAACTGCTGCATCAATACCACACACCAGTCAAGGCCCCTGGCCTTCAAGTTCAATTGGGCTCAAAAGTAGTAATCCAATGACATAAATTCAGGGAAGCTACTTGTTAATAAACTCCATTTTGATGAATCACCAAATTAATGCTGCTGGCCCATCTTTCTGCATCCAGGAGGGAGCACATGCCAACTGACTCCCAAGGTACCCAGGATACATAAAAGCCATCTAATGAATTACTGCTGTGGAGGCAGAACAAATTTGTGGGTAACTGTTTTGAGCAGTATTTGGAAACTTTTTAAACAGGAGTCAACTAGGATTGGAAAAATTTTCAGGAACAAAAAAAGTAGTTCAGGATTTCTATACCTGTCTGCCTGCATACCGCAGTGCAAGCTTTCCACTCACCAATGCCTGCACATCCTCAGGTCTGTAAAAAAGCAAAGAGATATCAATTTACTAAACTCAGGCTACAAATGAACCTCACTATATATCACTGCTTTCCAGAAACATCTGCATTCCACTATCAGCTTTACATTAATGTATTTAAAATGCTTTATGGGACTGCCAAATAAGCATGAACCAAAAATAATCAAGAGAAAAAGTAACCAGCCATTTGAATATTTGTGACTCCATATATAGAGAGAGTAACTTTTGCTTGTAGCCACTGCAAATGCCAGAATTATAAAAAGATCAATAAATATAAACAAAAGCACAAAACAGATTCTGCCATGTTTCAACATCAAAAACAAAATGACAGTATTGATATAAGGCATTGGACAAAAATGTTTCTAGAGGTTCCTTTTTCAAATGCCTGCTCATCCTGGGGAAGAGAAACCAAGAGAACCTTTGCTTTGTCTCAACTGTCAGAAATGAGAAGTAATAAAAAGTTGTATTTCAAGGACCTGCATCTATCTCAACAGTTAACTTAGCCTCCTCAGGCCAAATCCTGTTTTGACTAGGGACGCATGTTATAAAAACATTCAATTCTGTTACTGTAGATGGCAAGGAACTCAAACATACTGGCCTTTCCACTCTTCTTAAGGATTTGCTTCTAACAAGCGCTGCCTAGCTTTCTTAAAGTTAGAACGGAGCTGAAATAGGCAATATTTTGCCAGTGATAATGCAATTCCAATATGTAGAAGTCTAAACAGGAGACAGGCAAATATTCTATCCTTCTTTGCTCCCTTTCCTGGCTTTTAATTCTCCATTTTTCCTCCTTTAGTATTCATATCTCAACCACCATCAGAATTTGAAATTTAACTTATTCATACAAGAGTTTTGCAAATGGCAACATGTGATCTGATCAGAGCAACTATCCTATGTGCAGGTATAAAAAAGGAAACAAGTACATGTTGCATTCCTTATGTGATAAAATAAAAATCACATACGAGTTTAACATGATCTTGCACAGCAGCATATACTTCAATGAAGTGATGGCTTTGGGGCTGTCAATAGAATCATAACCTTCGAATGCCTCATAAAAATAAGAATATGCTGTCTTCCAGTCCTTTTCTTCTGCTGCATGGATAATACCTATTAAAGGTAAAATAAAAAAGAGGTCTGTCTATAACAGAGGTACCTGGGGTACAAGATAAGGGAAAACATTGCTGCCAAGTCCTATTTATTTCTCCAAGCCAGAAAATTCTTAAACTGCATTTTTTTTATCCCCTGCCCCTGGGTTGTGGGGTAGGGCAAGGAAAAACTAATTTTATGTATATGGCTAGAAATTTTTCTAATTCCCACAAAATTCATTTTCATATACCGGTACTCATGCAAAATAGCAAATATAATTTCTTCCAATATTTGAAATTTCACCTAAAATTATTTTGATAACGGACTGAATGAGATTCAAAACAACACCAACTATATTAAGTAGACGCTAAGTCAGAGAAGCCATGTCAAGGAAATGATTAAGAGATGTCCAAAAGTATAACTCAGGATAAACTTTAACAAAAGAGCATTAGCTAACAATTCAGATAAATTCTGTATCTAGGTGCTAATGACAAGAAACGTACAGTATTTCTTGTTGTAATCTCCCAAGCATTAGTCAGATGTTTCTATTTTGCATGAATTACTCATATTGTCAAGATTGAATTTCTATGATGCCTGTCAGCTTCTACCACTAATCAACTTGCCATAGAAAAGGGGGGAGAGGTAGAAAGCTTCCTACATACCTTAGGTAACTGACTAGCAAAAAGTTCATCTATTTCCTCTGTTTGGTTGGGTGGCCTATAGCAGGGCTTTTCAACCTTTTTACCGATTGTACCACTTTTAGGATATGGCAATATTCGAGTACCACCTAGCAAGGTGTCAAAAACTTGATGACCAAAAAAAAACCCTGTTCAAAGTTGCAATTGCACTGAAATGACTTATGACCATTTTTCACACTTATGACCATTGCAGCATGCCCAGGGTCATGTGATTTATATTTG
>NW_015388733.1:69484-80283 GCF_001527695.2 Protobothrops mucrosquamatus
TCCTCCTTTCTCATGGGGGAGGGTGAGCCAGAAGTGAGGCTGGGGCCTTTGCAGCTCCAGAGGACTTTCTCACTGCAAGTCCTTGCCTGTGCTGGCTCTTTCCCTCCCCCACTACACTTAGCTAGGCAGGGCTGCCTACCACCTGCCACTCATTAATGTACCACAAGTGGTACGCGTACCACCGGTTGAAAAGCCCTGGCCTATAGTATACACCTATGGCAATGTCATTTCCCCCCCTTTTATATTGAGCCAAATGCATTCAAGAAAGTTTTCATTATTGTTGTGCTCTATTTCTGTAGAGATGTAGTTATTTCTTATATAGAGAGCAACCCCACCTCCTCTTTTATTTGCTCTGTTTCTTAAATCCCTCTACCTGTGTGTTCCATTTGTGGGTTTCATCCCACCATGTTTCCATAATGGCAACAATATCATATCTGCCCTCATTTACCTGAATTTCTAAGAAGCTATTGGAAGCTAAGCTTTACACCAAACTTTCCAAATGTGACTTCCACAAAGCTAGTTTGGACTACTTGGAGTATCGTGTGTCTAGCGAGGGAGTGGAAATGGACCCTGGGAAGGTGATGGCCATATTAGAGTGGAAAGCCCCACGGACCACAAGGCAACTGCAGAGCTTTCTGGGCTTTGCCAACTTCTACCAACAGTTCATATCCTCATTCACACAAATAGTCCTACCTACAGTGAGGGAAAAAAATATTTAATCCCCTGCTGATTTTGTACATTTGCCCACTGACAAAGAAATGATCGGTCTATAATTTTAATGGTACAGTAGGTTTATTTTAACAGTGAGAGACAGAATAACAACAAAAACATCCAGAAAATGCATTTCAAAAAAGTTATACATTGATTTGCATTGTAATGAGTGAAATAAGTATTTGATCCCCTATCAATCAGCAAGATTTCTGTCTCCCAGGTGTCTTTTATACAGGTAACGGGCAGAGATTAGGAGCACTCTCTTAAAGGGAGTGCTCCTAATCTCAGCTTGTTACCTGTATAAAAGACACCTGTCCACAGAAGCAATCAATCAATCAATCAATCAGATTCCAAACTCTCCACCATGGCCAAGACCAAAGAGCTGTCCAAGGATGTCAGGGACAAGATTATAGACCTACACAAGGCTGGAATGGGCTACAAGACCATCGCCAAGCAGCTTGGTGAGAAGGTGTCAACAGTTGATGCGATTATTTGCAAATGGAAAAAACACAAAATAACTGTCAATCTCCCTCGGTCTGAGGCTCCATGCAAGATCTCACCTCGTGGAGTTTCAATGATCATGAGAACGGTGAGGAATCAGCCCAGAACTACACGGGAGGCTCTTGTCAATGATCTCGAGGCAGCTGGGACCATAGTCACCAAAAAAAACAATTGGTAACACACTACGCCATGAAGGACTGAAATCCTGCAGCACCCACAAGGTCCCCCTACTCAAGAAAGCACATGTATAGGCACGTCTGAAGTTTGCCAATCAACATCTGAATGATTCAGAGGAGAACTGGGTGAAAGTGTTGTGGTCAGATGAGACCAAAATCAATTTCTTTGGCATCAACTCAACTCGCCGTGTTTGGAGGAGGAGGAGGAATGCTGCCTATGACCCCAAGAACACCATCCCCACCATCAAACATGGAGGTGGAAACATTATGCTTTGGGGGTGCTTTTCTGCTAAGGGGACAGGACAACTTCACCGCATCAAAGGGATGATAGACAGGGCCATGTACTGTCAAATCTTGGGTGAGAACCTCCTTCCCTCAGCCAGGGCATTGAAAATGGGTCGTGGATGGGTATTCCAGCATGGCAACGACCCAAAACACATGGCCAAGGCAACAAAGGTGTGGCTCAAGAAGAAGCACATTAAGGTCCTGGAGTGGCCTAGCCAGTCTCCAGACCTTAATCCCATAGAAAATCTGTGGAGGGAGCTGAAGGTTTGAGCTGCCAAACGTCAACGTCGAAACCTTAATGACTTGGAGAGGATCTGCAAAGAGGAGTGGGACAAAATCCCTCCTGAGATGTGTGCAAACCTGGTGGCCAACTACAAGAAACGTCTGACCTCTATGATTGCCAACAAATACTAAGTCATGTTTTGCGAAGGGGTCAAATACTTATTTCACTCATTAAAATGCAAATCAATTTATAACTTTTTTGAAATGTGTTTTCTGGATTTTGTTGTTATTATTCTGTCTCTCACTGTTAAAATAAACCTACCATTAAAATTATAGACTGATCATTTCTTTGTCAGTGGGCAAATATACAAAAACAGCAGGGGATCAAATAATTTTTTTCCTCACTGTATCACCAAAATGCTAAAAATGGGAGGGGGGGGTTGAAGCCAAAATCGAACCAGCCGCTCAATTGGACTATGGAATGTAAAGCGGCTTTTGAAAAGCTTAAGTGGCTCTTCACTGCAGAGCCTACCCTCAAGCACCCAAACCCAGTAGAGCTCTTCGTAATACAGGCCGACGTTAGCAATGTAGTCGTGGAGGCAGTCCTGCTCTAGAAGAATGAAAGGGGGAAGCTCCAGCCCTGCGCCTACACCTCCTGGAAACTAACCGATACCGAAAGGCGTTGGGCGGTGTGGGAGAAGGAGGCTTATGCGGTCCGATGGTTGCTGCTGACCTGGAGACAGTTTTTAGAGGGCAGCAAGGTCCCTTTTTAGGTGCAGATGGACCACAAGAACTTAGAGGCTCTGAAATCCCCAAGGAAACTATCCCTCAAACAGGTCCGATGGGCTCAGTACTTCAATCGATTTAACTTTACCCTTCGGTACCTGCCCAGGGGGAAAAGTTTCCTTGCAGACGCACTCTCCCGTCTGCCCCAATATAAAAGCACCCGGGAGGAGATAGTTAACTCGATCATCCCCTCCCGGCAGCTGGCAGCACAAGGCTCCACAAGGCTAAGGTTGTCGGTCCTCCCTCAGCTAGCCGATAATGAATTAACCCAGAAATTGAAGGAAGCCCTGAGGGAGGATGAGTGGTTCCGAAATCACAAAGAGTTGACAATTAGAGAGGGCCTGGCCTGGAAGGGGAACAAGTTGTATGTTTTGCCCAACCTAAGAGTCCAGATCCTGCAGCGGACTCACGATGTAAAGCCTGCAGGCCATTTCGGGTTTGTGAAAACCCTCCACCTGGCCAAGAGGCAGTTCTGGTGGCCTAAGATGAACAAGGACATAGAGAGCTATGTTACAGGATGCACGATATGTGCATCCATGGAATGATTGCCAGGGAAGCCTCCTGGACTGTTACAGCCAGTGGCCAACCCTAACAGTCCGTGGGAAGAAATTCCCATGGATTTTATTGTAGAGTTGCCTGAAAGTTCCAGGAATACAGTGATTTGGACTCTGATCGACCTTGTTTTTGAAGGAAGCACACTTCGTGGCATGCCCGAAGATTCCATCAGCCTGAAGTTTGGCCAAATTGTTCGTGCAGCATGTGTATCGGCTGCATGGTCTCCCGAGACATCATCTCCAACCGGGGGGTGCAGTTCACCGCAAAATTTTGGCGGGAGTTTATAAGGTTCCTCACAGGGACTTAGTTCCGGGTTTCATCCGAGTACAAATGGGGTAGCTGAAATAACCAACTCATTAATAGAGCAATATTTACGTTGCTATGTAAACTATCAGCAGACCAATTGGGCGGAGCTCCTACCTTTTGCAGAAGTGGTGTATAATAACTCAGTACATAGTAGCACTGGGTTCACCCCATTCAAGATAGCTACAGGAGTGGATTTTGTACTGATGCCAGAGCTGCTGAGGGAACCTCCCTCCTCAGTATCTTTAGCTGAATGGATGGAAACCCTAAAAGTCACCTGGGGGGGGGAAGGGGATGTACAGAAGGCATTGGGTAAGGCCAGGGAATCACATAAGAGGAAGGCTGACCGGAAGAGAGCTCCCCAGAAGAAATTTAGTATTGGGGATAAGGTATACCTATCTACCAAGTATCTCAAGCTGAGGCAACCCTGTAAGAAACTAGGTCCTAAGTCACGGGTCGGCAACCCGCAGCTCCGGAGCCGCATGCGGCTCTTTGAGCCTTCTCCTGCGGCTCCCAGCCTCTTCTGCCATTTGCAGAAAGAGAGAGACAGAGAGAGGCACTTGCGCTTCCCTTCTCTCTCTGTGTGTGTGTGTGTGTGTGTGTAGAAAAGAGAGTGGCCTTACGCTGTTCTCCGACGAGCTGACAAGCTTAGTGGGCAGGGCTCCTGCCTTGGCTGTGTCTCTGCAGGAAGCAGGAAGGGCAGGAGAGAGCCAGCCCAATAAGAATGTGTGTCAGCTTGTTGGAGAACAGCTTGAAGCCAGCTTGCCAGGTGAGCAGAAGATCGGAGGATGGGGGAGAGAGAAAGAGAGAGAGGGAGAGAAAGAGAGAGAGAGAGAGGAAAGAGAGAAAGAGAGCGGGAGAGAGAGAGGGAGAGAGAGAGGGAAGAGAGAGAGAGAAAGAGAACTCATGCACAGCAGCCTCTATTTCTTTTTAATTAAACTCTTCAACCAAGCTACCCCCCCCCATTGCGTGCGCACATGCGCGCACAGGTTTTGCAGCTCCCAGTGTTTTCTTTTCTCTGGGAAACGAGTCCAAGTGGCTGTTTTAGTGTGTAAGGTTGCAGACCCCTGTCCTAAGTATATAGGACCCTTCACAATTGTTTGGATCATAAACCCAGTGACGGTCGAGCTATGGTTGCCAAAAGACTTAAGACAGGTCCATCTGGTGTTCCATTGCAGCCTGTTAAAACCATTCCAAGATTCTAGCCTGAGGCCAGTTGGAAAGAAGCCCCCTCCTCCAGGTATGGTGGAGGGTGAGGAACACTATGAGGTTAAGAAGATACTGGACTCAAGGGTTTTTAGGGGAAAATTACAGTACTTAATACAGTGGAGAGGCTACCCCTCGGCTTCCCATAATGTTAGGGCAGACAGATTAATAAAAAGATTCCATGCCAAATACCCCCAACGTCCTAAAGGATAATGGAACGTTAATCATGATTAACGATGATAATTTGTCTTTAATATTTTCCCAGGTTTACCCTTTCAGGGGGTTGGCACGTCAAGATTGAATCGCTATGATGCCTGCTACCTTCTATCGCTAATCAACCTGCTATAGAAAAGGGGGGAGGGGTAGAAAGCGAAGGGAGGAAACGGAATTCCAAGAAGCCGTTCACGGACTGTGAGAGCCTGCAAGAACACCAAGGTCACTAACACAGGTGCTTGATGGAGAAGTGGACTTGTTCCCATAACAAAAATAAGTATTACTATTGGACAATGTGAACACCCGGTGGGTGGGGGCAAGGGAATCTATTGTTTAACTAAGCAAGCTTTCGCACAAGAAAACCAAAGCTGTTTTGCTTCTTTAGTTCCGAGATGGTGTATCCAATAAAGTTTTACCTTTTGGGACTTAACTGCCTTGTGGGATCCTTTCATTGGGTTCGCTAGTCAGACTATTGACATTATAAAATAAGGCTATTTTTAAAAAAATGCTAGAAGAAATCCAACAATTATAGGTAATCCTTGAGTTACCACTACTTGTTCAGCAACCATTCAAACTTGCAATGGTGCTGAATGGGGCGGACTTAAAATAGGTCCCCGGAGTTCGAGCTGCTTCAACATTCCCACCATCATGCTTGCGATTACAACATTGCAGCAAGCTGCAGTCATGTGATCGTGATTTCTGATGTTCCCTTCCAGCTTCCCACAAAGTCAATGGGGAAACTGACAGGGAGTCAGAAGTCATGGCAACATGAGGTCCTCACTTAATAATGGCATCTCGGACTGCCGCCACTAAGCAATGCAGTCATGTGATGTCTGCATTTACAACCACATTGCTTAGCAATGGCAATTCCAGTCTCAATTGTCACTGTAACACGAGGACTACCTGTACCATCCAAAGCAGATATTCTCAGCCTACAATAATTCTGAAAATGATTTATTCAAACTCCATACAAACATCTTTGGCAATTTTGCTACAATTTTCCCTAGACAGACTGCTTCAGTGTGGTTCTGTCTTATAAGCATTTTTGTACTATTATAACTATTAGATTTTTATCCTGTTTTATACATAACTCAAAGTGGTGAACATACCTAATATTCCTGCCTCCTGTTTTCCCCACAACAACCACCACCCTGTGAGGTGGGCTGGACCAAGAGAGAGTGACTTGCCCAAAGTCACCCAGCCAACTTTTATGCCTATGGAAGGCCTAGAACTCACACTCTCCTGGTTTGTGCAACTCCTGTTGACTCAAGATCAAGGTACTCGTAATACGAAAAGCAGAGGCCTTACCTGATTGCATATCCAATGCTGCCTGCAACTTCGGTGGACAATAGATTGCATTGGCTGTTGTACGGGCAGAGGTTAATGCTGCTCTGGCTTTTGGCAGGTTGCTCAAGGCATGGTAGGTCTTGCTCTCTAGTAGCTGCACTTCTACCAACAAAGCCTTGTCATCCATCTTCTTCAACTCCCGCAAAAGCTGTGATCCTGATAAAAGCAACGCGATGGTGGCATTTACACCATGTTAAAGGCCTTCCTCTGAATCCTTTAACTTGATCAGAAAAAGAAAAATCTAATGCATTAGTTTGATAGCAGTATAGAAAGAGTGAAAACGGTAGAGACAAGCTGATACACTAGAAAACTAGTATTTCTTTTTCAATATCAGTATAATACTCCCAAAGCTTCCAAATACACGTGTGCTTAACTAATGGAATTAGCCATTAATAAGATCTTAACAATATTACTCTTGACAACCTAGAGAACCCAGCACAGTTGCCAGTTACTTAACTAAGTCACTGTGAATTTTGTTTCTAAATTGAATCTGAAAAGTTCAGAACATGTATTTTGTTTCAAGCTTGCAGCAAACACATTGGATTCTGGACATTTTGCCAAACCATTTTGGATTGGCTACAGTTCAACAGGAAAAAAAGAATACTTCTTTGTTCTGGGTTTTAGCTAAAACTATATTCTACTAGCTGTACCCGGCCACGCGTTGCTGTAGCTCAGTCTGGTTAAATGGAAAAGAAAGAAAAGAGAAAGCGCACGTTTCTAATATGTTTAATTTCACAATGCTTGTAAAAGAAAAAAATAAAGTATACTCACGAAATGAACGCTATGGTAAACGACACAGCTCAATTCCAACGCAATGTCACACGAAATAATTAAATCAAAATGAAAATAAATCGAAATCTATGAAAATTCAATTTAACAATACAATCGGAAACATTGAAATGGAATCGTAAAATCATAGCGTGTGTTGCTTTTACGTCCAACAGATGGCGCTGTTTTTCAAAAAAAGCATGTTTTTACCTGTCACAGGTGTGACATCTATATAATAGTAGGTATATAAAAACATGCGCGTATTCGAATGCAACGTTGTGTCAAAATTTCATAGCAATCGGTGAAGAACTTTCGGAGAGTTAAGATTTTGAACAAACGAACATTTACATTTTTATTTATATGGATATAGATGAGAGTGTTTTTATGGGATAAGTAGGGCCAAGCTGGTGAATATCACCTTTTTTCTCCCCTCAAGAACTTCCAGTACAGTATATCCCTCTATCCTGCCCACCCCTAATCTTTCTAGCACCTTCCCTGCTCCCCACTCAACTGCCACATTGTCCTAGTACAGTGGTTCTCAACCTGTGGGTCGGGACCCCATTTGGGGTCGATCGACCATTTCACGGGGGTCGCCAAGCAAGGCTGTCCGCCATTTTTTCCCCCTTTTCCGGCGGGTGCCTTACCTCCCTTGGGCTGGGCCAGCTGGTGGTCGGCCTGCTCCGTCTCTGCCGCTTGCCACCTACACCTCGGCCGGCGCAGGGGGCGGAACCACGCATGCGCGGCGCTCCCGGGCAGGGAAAGTCCTCAACTTACGACCGGTTGGGTAGTCCTCGACTTACGACCGGTTTAGTCCTCGACTTACGACCGGTTTAGTCCTCGACTTACGACCGGTTTAGTCCTCGACTTACAACCGGTTGGGGTCGCGGCATTAAAAAGGTTGAGAACCACTGTCCTAGTATAACATACCGATGACCCACCACATGATCTGAACCAGCACCTCCCTTCCCTCTTCCAGTCTGCCACGTTTCCCAGTATGGCAAGCCTCAGCAGCCTACCCTTCCACAATCTTTCCAGGATCTTCCCCTCTCCTCATAGCCTCTATCAACACTAATGGCCTTGATTTTTCTCCACTATTCACTCTTATAACCTACCCCTGAAAACACTTCAGCTTCTAACAAAGATGTTTCAAACTGTTACCAGAACAAAAAAAGCACTATTTCATTCCATTTTATGTATCTCTAGAATAAACCTAATTAATATTAGGATCAGTCTAGGAAGTCAACTTACCTAACTGCAATGCTTCTTGATACCTTTTTGTGTCAAAATACAAAGAAATCAGTCTTGCCTAGAAAAGGAAAAAGTAAAGAATTGTCATGAAAACTACTTTATCATTTTCATATATTTAACTAGAGCTGATAAGTATGAAATATGAAGCAGACAAGACTCCTGGGAAACTACTCATGTTTCAGGAGTAGCAAGAAAACAGAGAAAAAAGACAGAAGAAAGTACATCCACAGTAATGCAAAAGAAATCTGTAGAACAAGTATAGGTAAGTCCTTGACTTACGACCACAATTGAGCCCAAACTATCCATTGCTAAGCGAGACAGTTAAATGAATTTGCCCCATTTTATGACCTTTCTTGCTGCAGTTATTAAGTGAATCACTGCAGTTGTTAAGTTAGTAACATGGTTGCTAAGTGAATCTAGTTTCCCCATTGACTTTGCTTGTCAGAAGGTCGCAAAGGGGACCACATGACCCTGGGTGACTGCAACCATCATAGATATGAGTCAGTTGCCAAGCCTCTGAATTTTGATCACGTGATCATGGGAATGCTGCAACGGTTGTGTGAAAAATGCTCATAAGTTACTTTTTTCAGTGCAGTTGTAACTTTGAACAGTCACTAAATGAACTGTTGTAACCTGTAATGATTTTGAAATGAATGCTGTTCAAGGATTGGCAATGGTGCAACAGAAACATGGACTAAAGGCACACATTGAACAACATGCTGGTAGAATCATTATTTCATTAATGCATTTATGTAGATAAGATCTTACTTCAACCATAACAGGACACGCTTTAAGAAGCAAAAGATATTTGTATTATAAACTGGAGGAAAAATTGCCAGTAATAACATGTGAATATCAGTCTGGAAGTTTATCATGCTCCAAACTTATACTTGAGAACATGCCATCAATAACCTAAAGTGATGGCAAATGTTTGAGTATGGTGTACTGGCATAGAGAATGGCAGGTTTCCAAACCCAGGTGCATCACTACATTAACTAAAATGGGCATGTTACAGCGTACCTCCAGAGCTTGTCGTAGGAACGTCCTCTTTTCCGATTTGGCCCATTCAATGCATTCAAGACATAGGTCAACCTAAAAGAAAAACTACATTGAATTATTTTTCTACTATTTGTATCTTCACTGCTGTCATATCATTTTCTACATAAGCTGGCTCTGAACGTTTTGCAAGAGGACTTTTCAGAAACAGCTGCCAACATTCTGAATTTGAAGTAGCATACCTGTGCCTGAATTTCAGTTGTCTCACCTCTTGTCCTGTTGCAGCTTCCATGTCTAGGAATAGGTCTAGCAGGGACCGAACCAGACGGGCTGCCTTTGCCTTGCTAATGGAGTTTAAGAAAGGACGAACATACTTCAGAAGTCCTCCAAGCTCTGTATTAACAATAAAATAATCAAGTAGCAATATAGCTCAGGATCTGAGATTGCATCAGAATGCATTATAAAAGATTATGGTCATATTCTAGAAAAAGTGACCACATAGTTCTTAATTTCAGCAGTCAGTTATGAGACAGAAAAGGCATATTCATATAAACTCATTCTAATTTCCATTACAGGTTTACTATAGGGGTCTTTCCCAAATGTGTAATTGAAATATGTCACTTTGCCTAATTGTTTCTCAACATTACTCTCTATTTCCTCCAGTTGTTTGAAATGTTTATTTCCTCAATTTATATGGCCACCCATTTACCAGGTGACTCTGGGTGACTAATACCACCATCAATATTCAAGAATAAAACCATCATGCACAACACTGTGAAACAAATGGCTTATAAAAACGTATTACACAGTAAGCTGCAATAAAAAAGAAAAACTGTTAATAGCGCACTGAACACATAGGGATAAGTATAAAGTCTAATCCATTAACTCTAAATCCCTCATAGAAAAAGGTTCAAAATCCGTAGTAAACTTATCCCTCAGGCCATAGTGTTTTCCTTATGTCCAAAACAGAACTAAATCTCTAAACATGAGCTTCACTGATTCTCACTCTCACCTTCATAGCCATACCTCACCTTTGCTCAATAATCTCTAGCCAAGAGCAGCACAGATAGAACCTCTGCCACCTCTGTTTTATGCTTATTAATAATAATAATAATAATAATAATTTAATTTGTACCCCGCCCTTCTCCTCATAGGACTCAGGGCGGCTAACAGCCTCATAAAAATCACAATACAATAATACAATAATATCTATATTAAAAACCGAATTAAAAGGAAATATTTAAGAAGGCCAATCATTAAAATTACCCTTAAAATTACCCTTGAAAAACCCCGCTAAAATTCCCTAGGCCAGACCCGCTTGTTGAAAAAGCCATGTCTTTAGGGCGCGGCGGAAGGAGGGGAGATCCGGGATCACCCGGATCTCTGGGGGTAGTTCGTTCCAGAGGGTGGGGGCTCCCACCGAGAAGGCCCTCCCCCTGGGGGTCGCCAGCCGGCACTGTCTGGCTGACGGCACCCTGAGGA
>NW_015388733.1:83422-84780 GCF_001527695.2 Protobothrops mucrosquamatus
CGCCGTTCCTCGCCGCCCAGCCGGACCGTCCTCTTCGAGGCCGGGCCGTCCAGGCCGCCATTCCTCGCCGCCCAGCCGGGCCGTTCCTCGCCGCCCAGCCGGGCCGTTCCTCCGGGCCGTTCCTCGCCGCCGTTTCTCGCCGCCCTCGTCAGCTCTTCCCCGGCTCTTCCCCGGCCGAGAATCGAAGGCCGCGCCCACCGCCGGGTTGCCAGGCCGCACCCCCAGCTCAGGCCGAGACCCGAGAGACCGGGGAGCTCAGCCGAACCCCGGGGGCTCAGGAAGACCGGGGGCGACCGGTAAGTAATTCCTCCCGGCCGCCGGAGGACCCAGCATCCTAAATCAGGGTCCAGGCATAGCCTGCGACCCTCCGAGGCTTCCCCATTCCTGCCGCCGGCTCCGCTCCCCTACGGAGCTGCATCCGGCCGATCCGCCATTGCAGCAATCAGCGAACAAGAAATAAAATTATGTATTTCAGGTCTTGGGAAATATAAGAATGATAATCCAATATATTTGGAGATAGGAAAGCCTGTCTTAAAATGTATGTGGGATCTGGAAAAGTATATGAACACAATATTTGTCCCCTTATTTGTCTAGGGCAAACTAGATATAAAATTAATTGTAAAATTCATCTATACACATTTTGTTCTTGAATAAATAGCATCCGGCAAAGATCTGGATTGGTAACATGAGGAACAAAGACTCACCCTCTCTCTATGCCAGAACTGTCACTTTGTAAATAAACTATAAACATATAAAGCCAACCAATTTACATTGTTTTCTGTTATGTAATCCTTATTTTGCTACAAGTTGCTCAGAACCATTTGAAATGAAGCAGCATAAAAATATTAGTAGTAAATACATATTATACCGTATATACTCGAGTATAAGCCGAGTTTTTCAGCCCATTTTTTGAGCTGAAAAATGCCCCCCTAGGCTTATACTCGGGTCAATATTTTTCCCCAGTTCTTTGTGGACTTACAATATCCGAGCACCGTTTAAAGAGACGCCGAAGGAAGACGGTGCCCAACTGCGCGCCTTTCCCCCTTGCGGGGAAGGCTGGAGGTGCGCCTTTCTTGGCCAGCCCGGGTAAATTCGGCCGTATTCTTCAATACGGGCCGGCCCCAGCAGTTCCGGCTGGTTGCCGGCAGTTGGCTGTTCCTCCCTGGCCGCCTCGGCCCCCCCGGCCCTGTCGGTGAGCGCCCGGCAGGGCGCAGCGTCACCAGGCCTCCCCCCTTCGTACCTGGAGCATCACAGGCCGGGGTGACGCCAGGAACGAGCTGGGCGGCGGCAGGAACGAGCCGGGCGGCTGCGGCAGGAACACGCTGGGCGGCTGCGGCGGGAGCGCAGCCGCCCAGCGT
>NW_015388733.1:90223-103356 GCF_001527695.2 Protobothrops mucrosquamatus
TATTTAAAATACCCTTGATAGAAAAATAAAATAAGCTTCCAGACCTTCTCTTCTCAACTCCAACCACCCCGGCCTTCTCCTTTTCTTTCCTTTTCTATCCTTCCTCCTTCCACTCACGCCAGCCACACCCAAAGCCAACTGCAGCTGTCCCAATCTTTCCCTTCCCAGTCAAGCTCCTGCAAGCACTCTCAGGCAGTCCTCGCTACACTAGTTTTAGAAAAGCTGCTAGGGATGTGACCATTAAATTGATTAAATATAGAATTTACCTTCTGCCTGTCCTGTCTTGGCCAAAAGACTCCCAAGTTCCAGAATGCTCTGTTCTTTGACTTGGACTGCTTCTTCATCATTCTCTTGAACATCACGTTTCACTGTGAAGATAAACATTTTAATAAAAGAAGAGTATATTTCAAATGGAAGACTGTTTACAATTCTCTCAAACTTCCATTTTAAATTTAACTTGCTTCTTGTAAACCAAAAAGACCTGCCTGACAGATTATTCATTGTCTTGAACAAGGAGCAGAAAGATCTGCATCATGAGGCAGCTCATCAAATAGAATATTTATACAGTGTTTGATGTTGGCCCATTTGGTATTAATACTTGCATCAGCATAAATATGGCTGCAACTATGAAATTAATCTCCTTCACTCTTGAATGTGTTACTAGATACTGTAAATAAGACAATGCATATAAAGTTTTCCAACACTAAAAACAGGTATGCCACCAGTGCTAATTTGCATGAACAAACAGGCACAAAAACCACTGTTATTCAGAGAAGCCAAAAGAGTAAGCTTGTTTCTTAGAGTACCTGCACAGTGCAGCAGCTAACATTTAAGGCATTAATGAAATACAAACTTTTTGCTTGGGAGATCATCCAATTATCTTTAGCAATACTAAGGGTGTATGACCTGAAATAAAAAATACACATCCCCACTATAACCTACTATTGCTTACAAAAGGTTCATTGGCAGAATCATTCATTTCATCCTAATTTATCTTCTTTCCATCCTGGGGCAACTGATAATGCAAAGAACAGCATAACTGTCATCTATGATGGATTGCACTTAAAATTATAGCACTATAGGAAAAATAAAATGCTGTGTGGGTGACCTAAAATAAACTTAATGACAACAGGAGCTGTTCTCAGGACACAACAGTTCCCAATAGCAAAGTTACTGAGCCAAATTAATACTTTTGTTTCCCATTTTCAGAATAATCAGAATATCAAAATTTATTTTGTCCTAAGACAAACACTCATTGTCAAGCACAGCAAAGATGCATAGGAACCAATTCCCTGAATCAATCTTGTCTTCATAAGTTCCAGTGACTAACACCAAGATTCACTGAACACTGCAAGACCAGGGAACCTTCTGTGGACAACAAACGTGGAAGCAAGTTGCCCTTGGTGGTGTACTTATCTCATTTCTTCACTGCTGGCAAGCTCACAAAAAGAACCTCTACAGCAGGTGTCCTGTACTCAAACTTGTCTGAGCGAGGATGTTGTCTTACTGCTGTTACCAACTAACGTGTTCTACAGAAAATCAAGTGGAATGTGATATAAAATGTATGGAATAGACCACGGGTGTCAAACTCGCCGCATCACGTGACATGTCACGACGTATCACAACTTTTTTTTTGCAATGCCGGAGCTGGGGTGGGCGCGGCCTCTGTATGATGCAACCGGCCCATAGGCCAGCAGTTTGACACCCCTGGAATAGACTATATTAAGATGTATGTGTAAGAGAGTATGTGCACAGAAGAAAAAAGGGTAGTTCTCATAGTTAATTACACACCCATTTTACAGTAAATTGGATTGTCACTTACCTCCCAATTTGGAAAACCTAGCCTTTCTGCA
Organism: Protobothrops mucrosquamatus; assembly: GCF_001527695.2. NCBI lineage: Eukaryota > Metazoa > Chordata > Lepidosauria > Squamata > Viperidae > Protobothrops > Protobothrops mucrosquamatus. The sequence continues at coordinate 92,077 of NW_015388733.1, forward strand.
ATGTTTAGAATTACACAATTCAACCAAATTCTTTTTAGATAAGAAACAAGGACAGTCCTAAAATCAGAACAAAAGCTCATTTAATTTAGTAGTTAACCATATGCCCTCATGAAGCCCATTAATGGGCATAAGGATAGTAGCCATCTTGTTTAATAACAGCAGCTGACATCTCTACACTACATATTTACCTATGTGGACATACAGTAGACTTCTGGAACATGAACATGCTCTAACTAGCAATACCCTCACACAGACAAGTCAGGAACATTCAAAGTGTGGTCCACCAACAACTTTACTCATGCTGCTTCACCATTTTTTCTATATCCAATTTCTGTATTAGCCCTTTTTAGATCCATCATTCTTACTCCTCACATTACCATTCCTACTGCCATCCCCAGACCATAACTTCTGTCTCCCTAAAAAGTCCACTTCTGTTGCACAGAGCATGTTTCCCCTTTTACTCTCTGTAGCAGGGTAGTTCTATCAAGCATACAATTAGCTAAGAAAATCCCAACTAAAAATGAACCTATAAAACTTCCAGGTGTGGGAAGTCATCCACCCAGAGAAGGAAATATTAAAAGGGCAGAAAAATATATTTCCTCAAAGGACCTTAAAGAGACAGAAAAGCATGCCCAGTTTTTCTTGATAGCCCCAGGTCTCCCTCCCCCAAGCAGAAGCCAGCTCTGTACAAATGCAGATGTAAACCATCAGGAAAGTTGGAGCTAGATTAGGAAGACAAAGACCTAAAATCTGCATACCCCACCTGAGACAGGACATGGTAGGATTAACTCACAAAGGCCAAAGGGCACACCCAAACTCAGGTCAGAATACATGACACAGGAAATAGCCTCAAAACAGGAACAGGAAATAACTCCAAACAAAAGGCTCCAGAGGGTATAAAAATCCACTCCCTACATGTGCTAGTTCCTTTTTCTGCCAGAGCCATCTTTCTGTCTGGTTCCCCTCTTCAATAAACTACAACCTTCTTCCCAAAGCAGTTGCCATGTTTATTCCCAGCTTGATTAATTGAGTTAACAGAGATTTGTGGTCGGAATGACTAAGATGTATAGAACTAAGACTTCTGTTTCCCTTTCTGTTTTCCTTGTCTTTGTGTATATATGTGTGTCAAAGTCTTTGTGTGTGAGGTAAATGTGACTGTTTATTGTTTCTAATCCAAAGTGTTAGAAGTCTTCATCCTGGTTCATCCAAGCTGGAAATAAATAAGCAAACATGGCGACTGCTTTGGGAAGAAGGTTACAGTTTATTGCAGAAGAAAGATGGTCCTTGCAAGAAGGAGCAGAGGAGAAGAAAGAGAGTGAGCACATGGGTAGGTTTTTTATACCCCCTCTAGCCCTGTTTGGAATAGTTTCCTGTTCCTGTGGCATGAACTTTGAGGATATTTCTGAGTGTTTTTCTAGGCCTTGATATCTGTGGTTTAATCCTATTATCATATCCTGCTTCCCAGGTGATGGGGCTAATGACTCCTAGAGTTTGGGTGGGGCATGCAGATTTTCTCTTTGTCTTCTTGATTGCTCTGGCTTCAACTTTCTAATGGTTTTACATCTGCATTTGTATGGGGTTAGGTCTTGCTTGGGGCAGAGAGATTTGGAGCCAAAGTTGGTTTCTGCTTTTTAAAATACTTTTGAGGAAATATATATTTCTGCCCTTTTAATATTTCCTTCTCTGGGGCTCTGACTTCCCACAAAAGATAAAAGAATTTTAAAATTCTGCTAGAAATTCTGCTTAAAATAAGCTACCAAAAGGAAAATACCCTCACTCTGTTTGTCTGGCCAACAAACAGAGTGAAGAAAAATGTGTTTGTTTGTTTTTCTTCTTCCTTTCTCTCTCTGTACTCTTAAGAACACCCCAAAGTTAGCAGGAGGGAATGTTTTAAGTTCAACTGCTGGGAAAGTTTTACTGTATGTGTTATAAATGGGTTTTATCTGCCTATCCTTTTCCTGAAACATATAAGCATTTTTCAATCTCTAAAATAATGTGGTCTATTTTAGAATAAATGTTAAAGGTAGATTCTCTTGCCCCTGGAAAATTGCACACCTTAAAATATTAGACTTTTAAAATTATTTGGAGCTTTCAGCATTCTCAAGCTGCCTAGCATTTTTTTTAAGTTGCAAGTCCTTAAGTCTTTAACATGTTACAAATGTTCAGTTCAGAAATGAAACTTTTTATGTATGTTCTCTTACCAGAATCCAGCCTTTCTTTTGTCCTCATCTAGGATGTCCTCATTTTGTCTGCCTATCTGTTTCTTTAACCACTGCAGTATTAATGCCTTTTCAAACTCTGCCTGCAAGCTACCCCCCCCACCCTCATGTACTTCTCTTTTTTTCTTATCCTCTGTTCACCATGCCTTTTGTCTTCCTCTCCTGGGAGAGTCCACCCAGAAAGGGGGGAGATCTTGCTCTCATGTCTTTCAGCCCTACACAGATGACCCCTCCCAACCTTTGGAAGCAGAGCACACTGACCCAGATGTTGCCTCCATCCATTTAAGCCATGGAATTGAGTTTTGAATCAAGCCATCCACTAAAAAGCCACCATGCAACCTGAGTGGAACATCTTCCCAAGTCCTACCATTCCCCCAGATGCCTGTAAAAGCTGCAGAAGAAGGAAGGAGCCCGTGAAGCCTCAGAAGAAAACTAGGAAGACTATGGGGGGAGGGTGGGAAGTCATTGTAAAGTTTTCTTTCTTGCCCCATTTGTATTGTAATAAGCCAGTTGGATGTATTTATGGAGTGAAGTTCCCCAGGCTGATTTTTGCTCTATTTGCACCAAAGCCTTGCATGCACAACTTCCAGCAAATTCCAAGGGGGAGGGAACCAGGCCCCCTCAGGCAATTTGCAATTCATATGCCCTGACTGAGGAAGTAGCAGGAAACAGATCCCCAAACCTAAGCCCTGAATATCTTGCACTGGTGGACTCAGATTGGGAGTCTTAGAGCTCACTATGTGCAATTTAAGAAAATTTAATAGCCTGGCTTGCATACTGGCTAACATCAATTGGACATTACAAACCTGGATGCACTGAACTAAGAGCTAAGGCAGGAAACAACCCTTGAAAATGGGCAGCCAGTGGTTATGTACTGAGGAAAACCATGGCTGTGAAGAATTTTGGGAGGAATATGCAAACCTGACTGGAAGCTAAAAGTGACATCCAACATTTGAAAATGATTGGCACAGAATATTGGACACTATAAATTTTTTTTCCACCTAACAAAATTTTTGCCCTGACTTTTAGAACTTTATGGGTTGGAAACTCCCCTTTTGGGAGCCACTGCAGGGATCTTTTTCTGCTTGCCTCCATTAGTGTCTTCTTTTTTTTGGCTTAACAGTTTAAAGCTTGTTTACCAAGCCTCCCTGATCAGATCAATTTTAATCTTGTGCCAGTAAAAGTGTGTCACCCACACTATTATGGCTCCCCTCTTCAATAAACTACAACCTTCTTCCCAAAGCAGTTGCCATGCTTATTCCCATCTTGGATGAATCACGATGAAGACTTTTCTTCCAACACAGGATATACTAATTTACACTTGTAGTCTTTTCTACAACCAACAAGTGAAATGTTTCATGACATGTAAAATGCATTATCATGTACTACCACTTGCCTATCAAAATTAATGCTAAAAATACTGAATGATAAAACATATTAAACTGGTAAAACAAGTGCAATGTACTCCCTTATATATTCACTGTGACCAAGAATCCACTCCCCACTCCCATTAGATCATCAACCTATATTTCAAAAACTCTCCTACTGATCATCAGCTCATACACACTTCTTTCCCCTCTGTATACAATCGCCCGCTCATTACCTTTAACGTCAGAGAAAGCTGCTTTTGAATGGAGATCCAAAAAAGTGAAGGGGGTGAAGCAGGCCTGACAGTCCGTTTAGGAAGTCAGACTAACCTAATTAGGTCAGGGCAAAGGCTAGAAAGTAGGTGAAAAGCGGCAGCAAAACCCATTCCTAGCGGATAAATCCGCCCGCTTAGCTTCTAATCCTGAGACCACCCCTTCTGAATAAAATCCAATGACAGGTTAGAGAGCCCGCTTGGTGCTCTGAGACCACTTGTCAGCCTCGACCCTCCCCTTCAGCTCAATCCCAGCATTTGTCTTCCAATCCCGACTTGCTTTCTCTATTTCCATGAAGCGATGCTGAATATAGACCTACTCAGGCCGTTCCCACTGAGCCTTCCCATTTCCAAATTCCTTTCTTAGCAGCTCTCGTTTTCCTTCGGAATTGCTCAGTGAGTCAGTAGTGGATCCAGTCCAACCCGTCCAGGCCCATCATCAATTTCGTTCCACTATTGGCAGCCAGGTCACCTGCCAGTTTTCCACTTTTCGGCGGGCTCAACTCACCTATGGAGTGCAAAATGCCGATTGAGGCCTCGCGATCAGTGCTCAGCAACGACTGGGCGCGCAGAAACTCCAAGCCCGCCGCAGCCGCCATCTTAAAAGAAAAACTCGCTCACTCACGCCGGCCGGAACCACAGGGCCTTATTTTCACCGGAAACTGCTTGTCTCACTTCCTCCCCTTCGACTTTGCTGCGACAAGCTACAATGATATAATTCTATGATTACCCACCAAGAAGCAGCGCTGGCTGGGAAATGTAGTGTTTCATGAACATCATAGGAATCAAGTGGATGGGTCGCTGCTAATGAAGCAATGAAGGCGGAGTCTGGGGGTGCTGAACTATCTACGCCCTACGCTAACTCAGCATCATACAAGTACGTTGAATACGTAGATTGTACACACAAACACACCTTCATCTGGGGACTGAAAATGATATAGATGTTTACTCATTTTATAATGGTTATTGGTTATAACCAATGGTAAATGGTTAGCGCCAGACGCAGAGGAGGTATGCGGCGGGCCCCATCGGCCAGGGTATTCTGGCTGGCGGGGTCCAGGTGAAGATCCTTCTCTGCTATTGCTTCTGCCCTTTGGAACACCTTGCCCCCCAGAGGTCGGCTCCAATCCTTCTGACCTTCTGCAAGAGCTTAAAGATCTGGCTCTGCCAGTTGGCTTGGGGCTGTAATGGGGGAGCTTCACAATGGAGGTGGTTGATAGATTAATAACAGATCCCACCTCTTCCCTCCCCCCATCAAATATGAAGGAAATAAAAGTTATTCTTTTAATAATTGTAGAAATGTAATTGTAGAAATGTAATGCCATTATATGAAACTGTCTCTTTAGTACAAATGTAACACTGTAACGCAAATGTAGCAATGCACTGCCAAATGTGTGGGAAGGTTTGTTTCCTATTTCCTGCCTAAAAAAAAAATTCCTCCCGAGACAGAAACTTACACTTGAGTAGAAATCACTATCAAAGGGGGGGATTTTGACCCAAGGTGAAAATTACAAATAAACAAGATAACAGCAGATGGACGGAAGAGGTCAGGATGACTTTAAGTGTAAAAACAACTTCAAAGAATGACTATAAAGTTGAAAGAGCTTCTTAGATGTGACATGCATTGTAAAAGTATAAAATGCAAAGCTTGAAACCGGGCCTTTGCGCTCTTGGAACTCATTCTAGTGGGAAGAGTTCAGGAGGCCGCGTTTGCAAATGCTTTTCTTTTCTTTTCTTATTATTTTTATGTTTTTCTCCAATAAAATTTTGTTTTGTTAACCAGACTTGTCTTTGTATTGTGAGTATCAAAATTTGGGGTTTTTACATCTCACAATCTTGGTGGAAGATGCGGGCATTTAAGAGTCTCTAGGGGACACTGTTCTCAGTAAAATCCAGGAGCGCGCCTGTTGATTTCAACTGCCTGGAGTAATCTGAGATCTAGTTTCCCCTTGCAGGCTCCGAGCCAAACTAAATTGACAGCTCTGGTTTACAAAAATCAAAGAACAGGAAAAAGGAAGAAAGTCAACAACTGGAGCTCAGACCAGGTAACCGGCCCAGGTAAGACAGTTTTGCCCCGAAGGAGGGACACATGCAATTGTACCTGGGTTGTCAGGAGAGCGATTGTGGGAGGTTTCTGCGATGATGGGCTGTGTTCTGGGAACACTGGTAGGTCCAGAGCGAGTGCGGACCTGAAAGGTTGAGGTCTCTTACTCCCGCGAGGGGGAAGGCCAGCCTGAAGGGAAGCGAACTGGTGTTAAGATTTTTGAGTGGCCGTCAAATCGAGAACCTCAGGGAACCATAATCAGGGAAACTCTCAAGAAGATGAGCTGTTGTTGTTGTAAACCCAAAGAAAGGAAAATAACTGTAAAACTAACTAATATAAATACCTGCTGACAGTCCATTAGGACAATTGCTAAGCCATTGGGATGATGAGAATTTAGAAGCGTGGACTTGTAAGATAACAAAAAGCAGAATGATAATGTTGTGCTTAAAGAAATGGCCTCATTATGTAATTAGTCTGCCTGATTATCGTTGAGACCGGTTGGGAGAGCCAAATAAATATTGGATAGGAAAATTAGAACAATATATTCGTAAGAGACCTACCCTAAGCAGTGAAATACCATACGTAAAGCCATGGTATTTTGTAAATTGGGAAGGACCAATTCCACCAGAGGAAGATAGGATTTTTAAATTGAAGGAGGAAAGAAAGGGATGGGATCCTTTAGAATGTCTCCCTCCTCCTTATACTCCCCCTCCACAAGTAATACCAAATGCTCCAGTCCCAGAAGATGGTCAAGGAGCAGTAGGGGGAGCCAAAGAACCACCTATAGCTGAAAGAACTCGAAGAAGAGAAAGGGAAAGAGAGAGAGAGAGAGAGAGAGAGAAAGAAGATGAAAAAGAGGAAAGGTTATACCCATTGCGACAAGTCCCTCAAGGCATAAATTCAGATGGGCAACCGGTGATGGGCTATGTAGCAGTAAATATCACAGCTACTGAACTGAGGGAATTTAAACAAAGAATGAAAAAAGTTCAAGAGGAACCCCAAGCAGTAGCTGAGGAATTTGCTGCCTTTTGGGGGCCCAATACATACATTTGTGATGAACTCCAGTACTCTCTGGGTTTTCTATTTACCCCAGAAGAGAAGTATCTAATTTGGAAAGCTGCCATGAAATATTGGAAAGATCATCATCCAGGGGCAAATGATCCAGTTCCTGAAGTAAAATTTCCATTGGAAAGACCGGACTGGGATAATAACGATCCTGTCCATAGGCAGCAAATGGATGATTTAAAACACATAATTATAGAAGGCATTCGGAACTGTGTGTCCCAAAGCAAAATATCAGTAAGGCTTTTAATGTAAGACAGAAAAAGGAAGAATCTCCAGGGGAATATTTAGAGAGACTTAGAGAGCAGATGAGATACGGGGGGATGAAGGAAGAAAGTGAAAGTTTTAGACAGTTATTAAAGAGTCAGTTTGTGATAGGAGCATATGGAGATATACAAAGAAAGATACAGAAAACGGACGGATGGGGAGAAAAGAGTATAATGGATTTATTAGCAGAGGCACAGAAAGTGTTTGTGAACCGTGATGTACAGGAGCGAAGAGAGGATAAGAAAGTGTTATTGTCAGCAGTAGGAGAAATGATGGATAGAAAGTTAGGAGATCAGAAAGGACAGAGAAGAGAATTTGGGAAGGAAGGACAATGGAGAGGGAGAGGAAGAGAAAAAGGCAGGAGAGTGTTCTGTCCCCGTTCCGACCCACACACCCAAACAGCCAGCCGAGGGTTTAAAGACTTCTCCAGACACCACTTCACAGATAAGAAACTTGGCAGCAGCTCCGTAGCTGCCTGCCAAGACCTTTTATCTCCAAACACCCAGAAACAAAAACAATACACACAGTTTAAAACCACAGCACACTACTTTGCCAGAGATTCAGCTTTTGTCCGTCACAGAGGTCCAAATGGCCACCACCACCCTTTTATAGCCTGTGGGGTGTGGTCCAGTGACTCAGCTTAATCTCTGGCACGTCTGTTTTTCTGCTGCGCACGCTTGTCGCTCCTACACTGGCGTGGATCCAGCCACAACTTTTCGTCCTCATTATCCGACACACCTGGCTCCTGGCCAATCTGAGAAACACCGGGCTCCTGGCCAATCTCAGAACCACCTGGCTCCTGGTCAATCTCTTCTCCATCGGAAGACACCTGAGGCATTGCCAAAGAGGAGGGTCCTGGAGAGGGAGGCCTAGCCATCTCCTCTCCTTCATTCATTTCATTTCATTTCATTTTATTCAATTTGTATCCCGCCCTTCTCCCGGAGGACTCAGGGGGGCTCACAACATTTTTTAAAACAAAAACAATCCCACAATCCCCGCCGAATAAAACCAATTAAAACCCAAATATTTTAAGTTGTGACATTTAAAATTTTCTAAAAATGAACCCGATTTAAAATCCACCCTAGGCCAGGCCCGCTTGCTGGAAAAGCCATGTCTTGAGGGCGCGGCGGAAAGTCAGGAGATCCGGAATCACNGCCGTGGATGGTAGCCGACGTTGGCATGGAACGGGGTCATCTGGGTGGAGGTGTGTTGGGAGTTGTTGAAGGCGAACTCCGCCAGGGGAAGGTACTCGGCCCAGTTGTCCTGCCGCTGGTTGACAAAACAGCGGAGGTACTGCTCCAGGATGCCGATGACCTTCTCCGTGCCCCCGTCAGTCTCCGGATGGTGCGACGACGACAGACACACCTGCACCTCCAGCGTGGCCATGAGGCTTTTCCAGAAGCGGGCCGTGAACTGGGCTCCGCGGTCCGACACCACCCTATCTGGCAGGCCATGGAGGCGAAAGATGTGCTGCAGGAACAGACGGGCCGTGGTGCGGGCCGATGGCAGTCCGCGGCACGGGATGAAATGGGCCATCTTGGTGAGCATGTCCACCACCACAAGGACGGTCGTGAACGTGGTGGACAGTGGTAGATCTGTTAGGAAGTCCATGGAGATGGCACCCCACGGTCTCTCCGGTGTCGGCAGCGGCTGGAGGAGTCCCGGCGGTGGGCCGGACGCGGATTTGGCCTGTCGGCACGTCGCACAGGACGTCACGTACGCGTGCACGTCATGCCGTACCCGAGGCCACCAAAAAGTCCACGTCACCAAGTGCAAGGTCTTAAAGAGGCCGAAATGCCCCGCCGCGGGGTTGTCATGGCACTGGTTCATGACGAGGGCTTGGAGCGGACTTGTGGGCACGTACAGCCGGCCCCGGTGTTTCAGCAAGCCTTCCTCCACGGTCCAGGGGGACGCTGGGCCGACTTCCGCTTTCCGTTGCTGTGACCAGTCATCACGGTGCTGTGCTTCCAGCACCTGAGCCCGCAAGTCTGCTGGTTCCTGGACCGCGGCCAAGGATTCTGCTGGCAGCACCGTCCGTGGGGGGAGTCCTTGGGACAGAAGTATTCCGGCTTGCGGGATAGCGCGTCCGCCCTCTGATTAAGGTTGCTCGGAATGTACACGACGTGGAAGTTGAACTGGGCGAAAAACAACGACCACCGGATCTGCCGCTGGTTCAACTTCCTGGCCGTCGTGAGGTGCTCTAGGTTCCGATGGTCCGTCCGCACCGCCACCTGGTGTCGGGCCCCCTCAAGGTGATGCCGCCAAGCCTCGAACGCGGCCTTGATAGCCAGCAACTCCTTTTCCCAGATGGTGTAGTTGCGCTCGGAAGGATTGAGTTTCCGGGAGTAATAAGCGCAGGGAAAAAGAGTGTCACCATCCACCGGGGCCTGTAGCAGTACCGCTCCAATCGCCACATTGGACGCATCCGTCTCGACCACGAACGGACGGTGTGGATTGGAATGCCTCAGGACCGGCTCCGTGATGAAGGCCTGCTTGAGGACCTGGAAGGCCTGCTGCTGCGGGGGCCCCCACTGGAACGGGACCTTCTTCCGAAGGAGTTGGGTCAGCGGCAAGGTCAGGGTGGCGAAGGCCGGGATGAATGTCCGATAATAGTTGGCGAACCCCAGCAGACGCTGGACGTCTTTCACCCGACGTGGGGGTTCCCAACTGCGCAAGGCCTCCACCTTGCGCGGGTCCATCACAATGCCCTCGGGGGTGATGATGTGCCCGAGGAACTCTATGGAAGTCTGGAAGAAGTAACATTTCTCCAACTTCGCATAGAGTTGGTTCTCCCGCAGGCGCTGCAGGACCTGGCGGACATGCTGGAGGTGGCTCTCCTGGGTCGGGGAATAAATCAAAATATCGTCCAAGTAGATCACCACGAACCGGTCCAACATGTCCCGAAACACGTCATTCATCAGATGCTGGAAGACCGCGGGGGCGTTGGTCAACCCGAACGGCATGACGGTGTACTCAAAGTGGCCGTATCGGGTGCCAAACGCCATCTTCCACTCGTCCCCCTCTCTCATGCGCACCAGATTGTAGGCCCCTCGGAGATCGAGCTTGGTGAAGAGCGAGGCCTCCCACAACCTCTCCATCAGCTCCGGGATGAGCGGCAGGGGGTAGCGATTCCGCACTGTGATGGCATTCAAGCGCCGGTAATCACAGCACAGGCGTAAGTCCCCCGTCTTCTTCTTCACAAAGAGGACCAGGGCCGAAAGCGGGGAGGACGAAGGCCGGATGAACCCTCGGGCCAGATTTCTGTCCAGAAAGTCCCGTAGGGCGGCCAATTCGGGCTCCGACATGGAATACAGGCGGCCCGCGGGCAGTGGCACATTGGGTAGCAGGTCCACCGGGCAGTCGTAGGGTCGGTGCAGGGGTAATCGGTCCGCCTCCTTTTCGCTGAACACATCGGCGAAGGACGTCAGCTCAGGAGGCAAGGAGACGGCCGGGGTGGAGACGTCCTGGCCGGCACAGGTGTGGCGGAGATGGTCAATGCACTGCAGGCTTGGGAACGAGATGGCATTTCTCGACCATGCCACCTGAGGATCGTGGGCCCGAAGCCAGGCCATCCCCAGGACCACTGGGAAATGAAGGTCCACCGTGACATAAAACTGGATTGCCTCCTCGTGGGTCCCAATGGCGAGGCGCAAGGGCTTGGTAGCAAATTTGATGGGCCCCGCCACGAGTTCCCGCCCATCGATAGTCTCAACCCTCAACGGAGGGTCCACTGGAACCAAGGGAAGCTTAAAAAAGGCCACAAAGGCCTGGTCCATGAAATTTGTTGTGGCCCCGGAGTCCACCAGCGCGTGTGCCTGAAGCCCCTCCGACCGATTGGCCAACAACACCCGTGTCATATGTCTGATTAACGAAACACTAAAAAGGACTTTCAGGCATATTTTCTCCTAAAAGCATTTATTAATGTTAAAGATACGTCAGCACAATATGGAGGAAATGCTTAGGACTGGCTTCTTTTCCGCTATGCATATATTTCTAAGCATTTCCCTCCCACCTTTCTTTGGGGTCATGGTTCACATCTTCCAATCAAC
>NW_015388733.1:106528-119510 GCF_001527695.2 Protobothrops mucrosquamatus
CTAATGATGCAGCGGGTGCATCCAGTGTCAATTAGCACATTTAAGTCCATTTGTGCCCCAGACTTAGGGATTATAAGCTTGGCGGCCAGTGAAAAAGACGGGATTTGTTGACTCACCATCGGATCGTTCTCTCCTTCATCGTCGCTGTCAAAGGAGGGTAGATCAGGGGCGGGTCCAACCGGAGTCCCAGTGTCCTCCTATGTGAGCCGGTTGGATTTTTCTCTCGTTAGCTGCTGAGCAGGCTTCTTTCGCATTGCTGGTTCTGGTCCGCTCTGCCATCGGGGGTAGCGAATTGGACAGGTGGCCGCTCGATGTCCTTCTTGTCCACACCGGAAACACTTGAAGGAAGGGCGTGTCGGTGGCCTGGGTCTTTCAGCCAATGTCGTAGTTGAGGGTTTTCGTGGGGGTGATTGCTGTCCGGGTAACCCTGGTTGCTGCTCGGGTTCGAGTGGGGGAGGCTTCTTATAGCGAGAGAGCTTAACGTCTAGCTTCACTGCTTTCTGGTACCACTCCTGTAGCCGATCAGGTACGTCTCGATAGATGCAAGCCCGAGAGAGGTGATCGTCCAATCCCTCAACAAAGTATTGAACCAGGGATTGTTCTGACCACCCCTCTGTTCGGCCTGCTAACTTGCGGAACTCTCGCACATAATCCAGGGCAGGTCTTCCAGCTTGTTTTATTTTGTGAATTTGTCTTGCTGCTTTGAGACCTATGGATGGGTCCTCAAATCGTTCTTTCAGACCTAAGAGGAAAAGGTGGGGATCTTCCAATTCGGGGGCTTGCTCACTATATAAATTATTCAGCCATTCAGCTGCTTCTCCCTCTAAGTTGGATGCAAATACGTCGACCATGGCACCTGGGTCCGGATAATGGTAGGCCCAACGGTTCAAGTGAGTGCGCCTTTGGTTGAGAAAAAAAATCAGCTTCTCTGGGTCTCCATCGAAGGTTGCATTGAAGGGTGGTGCAAAAACAGGTTGTTGCAGTCCCCACTCCGGTTGTTGATCCCATGGCTGCTGGGCTCCCTGCTGTTGATGTGGTGCCCCCAGTTGCAGTTGGCCCCTTCCTGCCTGCCAATCCCATGGCTGGTGGGCTCTCTGCTGTTCGACTGCAGGGGGTGGTGATGCCCTCTGCTGTTGTAGGCCCTGCAATGATTGCTGGACATGCTGGGCCTCCCCCATCTGCAAGCTGACCGGCTGCAGTTCTCCTGGCTGTTGCATCGTCTGAAGCTGCCGTAAAGCTTCTATTAGCTGTGGTAAGCTCAGCTGCTGCTGATTACTCCTCTGTGGGGGTTGCTTGGTTTCACCTTGCTGTAGGGGCCCCAGGCTGAGGTTTTCTCTCTGTGTAGGGCTGGAAGTTTTGGCAGGGGACCCCAGGGGTTGTAAAACGGTTTGTTCAGCAGAGGTGGGGCTGGGGGCCTCCCTCCACAGGAGCTGTTCTTCGCTTTGCACTTCTAACTCTTTACATCTCTTTGCCAGGTAGTCTAATGACCCACTGCGAACTGCAGGTGGATATTTCCCCTCACCCGAGTTTTCAGTGACAGACGGCTGGTGTGGGGGGGAAGGCAATATGTAAGAATTCCTTAGTTGTGACTCACGTTCATTTATTGGCAATGCTGTGTGGCTTTCTCGATGTTCTTCGCTTGGCCTTATCAGTTCCTCCTATGTTTTTGGCCTCGCTCCCAGCTGGGAAATCTGCCAGATTCCTCTCTCGCCCGGCTTGCCGGCTGTCTCTTCCCCCCCCCGGGGGAATTCCAGCAGCCATGAGGCTGTCCTCAGACAATTTTCTTTTCTTCATTTTCATTTTCTTCACCGAATCTTTTCCAGAACCTCTCAAGATTAGAGGGAGTGGATGGGGTTCGGGACCCCAGATGGTTGTAAAAGGAGTTGAGTCCTAAGCATGATGTCATATGTCTGATTAAGGAAACACTAAAAAGGACTTTCAGGCATATTTTCTCCTAAAAGCATTTATTAATGTTAAAGATACGTCAGCACAATATGGAGGAAATGCTTAGGACTGGCTTCTTTTCCGCTATGCATATATTTCTAAGCATTTCCCTCCCACCTTTCTTTGGGGTCATGGTTCACATCTTCCAATCAACTTGGAAGATGTGATTTACTTNAGCAGCTCCGTAGCTGCCTGCCAAGACCTTTTACTCCAAACACACAGAAACAAAAACAATACACACAGTTTAAAACCACAGCACACTACTTTGCCAGAGATTCAGCTTTTGTCCGTCACAGAGGTCCAAATGGCCACCACCACCCTTTTATAGCCTGTGGGGTGTGGTCCAGTGACTCAGCTTAATCTCTGGCACGTCTGTTTTTCTGCTGCGCACGCTTGTCGCTCCTACGCTGGCGTGGATCCAGCCACAACTTTTCGTCCTCACCTGGCTCCTGGCCAATCTGAGAAACACCGGGCTCCTGGCCAATCTCAGAACCACCTGGCTCCTGGTCAATCTCTTCTCCGTCGGAAGACACCTGAGGCATTGCCAAAGAGGAGGGTACTGGAGAGGGAGGCCTAGCCATCTCCTCTCCTTCATGTTCGGAGCCTTCTTCCTCCGATAAGAGGGGCTCACAAGACGGAGCCACAACAGAGAGTGACGAGACAAGGTAGCAGGAACCAGTGTTTTAATTGTGGGAAGGAAGGGCATTTCACAAGGAATTGTCCACAGCTAGCGAGAGAAAGGGAGAGAGAGCAGAACGTGTATAGGCTAATAGATGAAGATGAAGAATAGGGGAGTCAGGAGCCCTTGATATTAAGGTTCCACCAAGAGCCCTTGATAAACATTCAAGTGGGACCCGAAAAACAGGAATTGGTGTTTCTAATAGACACCGGAGCTTCTAGGACAGCGGTTCTCAACCTGTGGGTCGCGACCCCTTTGGGGGTCGAACGACCCTTTCACAGGGGTCACCTAAGACCATCAGAAAACATATTTCCGATGGTCTTAGGAACCGAGACACCGCTCCACATCCATCTCCTCATGGCCTCCTCCACCATTTGCAGAGAGAGAGACAGAGGCACTTTCGCTTCTCTTTTCTCTCTCTCTCTCAGGCGGACTTACCTCCTGCAGGGCTCCTGATTGGCCCTGTGCCTGGGTGCCCCACCCCCTGGGAGAAGCGCGGCCAGGGCCTCGTGGCCTTGGAGCCGCCCGGGGAAGCCCTGGGATCCCTGCTGGGAGCGGCCCGCTGGAGGCTCCGCTGAGTGGGCCAGCCCTCCCGCAAGCCGTGGCCCAAGGGAGACCAGCCCCTGCGATCCCCAGCCAGCCTGACCATTGGCCCCGCTGGCCGGGAAGGCGCGCCGAAGTCCAGGCTGCCGGGAAGGAAGAAGGAGATGCAGCAATGGTAGGAGAGGAGAGTCTCCTCCTGGGGCCCGGTGCTGGCGGCGGCTTCCTTGCCCCCCTCTTCCTCCTCCCCTTCTTCCTCCTGCTGCCCCCCAGGCAGCTCGGGCAGGCACCGGGACAAGAGGGGTGCCTGGGGGGGAGCAGCCGGGCTGGTGGAGGGGTTGGCAGGGGCCACGCAGCACCAGCCCCCACCACGGCTCCATTGATGGGTGGAGGGCGAGGCCAGGCAGCGCAGAGTCCCAGCTGGGGTGGCTGCTTCCTCGCCCTCCTCCTCTCCTTCTTCCTCCTGCTGCCCCCCAGGCGGCTCAGGCGGGCGCTGTCCCCACTGCAGCTCCATCAATGGGCAGAGGGCGAGGCCAGGCAGCGGGGAGTCCTGGTGGGGGCAGCGGCCGGGCCGGGGGCGGCGGGGACCCCCGACGATGCAGCTGTGCTGCCACCGCCGCCGCCGGAGCCACTGCCTCTCGTCCTGCTCCCCCTCCCCGCCTGTTCAGCTGACGCGGCGGAGGCCGGGCCGGGGGCGTCGGGGACCCCCGACGATGCTGCCGTAAGAGAGAGAGAGAAAGAGAGAGAGGAAAGAGAGAGAAACAGAGGAAAAGAGAAAGGAAAGAAAGAAAAAACAGAGAAAGAGAGAGAGGAAAGAGAAAGAGGAAAGAGAGAAAGAGAGGAAAGAGAGAGAGAGAGAGAGAGAGAGAGGAAGAAGAGAAAGAGAAAGAGGGGGAGAGGAAAGAGAAAAAGAGAGGAAAGAGGGAAAGAGAGGAAAGAGGGAGAGAGAGAAGAGAGAGAGAGGAAAGAGAGAGAAAGAGAAGAGAGAAAGAGGAAAGAGAAAGAGAGAGAGGAAAGAGAGAGAGAAAGAGGGAGAGGAATGGCGCTTCTCCAACCAGGCTGTTCTAGGACATCTCTAATAAATATACCCCAAGGCTGCTATTTAATTAATAGTACAATAAGAATTTCAGGGGTAGCCGGACAATCTTTTGAAGTCCCTCAAATAGAAGAAATAACTCTTAAATGGAAAAACTATGAAGCTAAGATCCAACCATTATACGTCCCAGCAGCTGAAGTAAATTTGCTAGGGAGGGACGTACTCCAACACTGGGGGTGGGGAATACAAATACTCAGGGAACAGATGTTAATATTAACTGAACAGAATGAGAAAGAAATAACTCCGATAGTTTGGGCCACGAAAGGAAACCAGGGAAGATTGCAAGTAACTCCTATAAAGATTACTCTCAAAAACACGGAGCCCATAAGGCAGAAGCAATATGAGATTAGTTTAGAAGGTAGAAGAGGGTTAAAACCAGTAATAGAAGAATTAATACAGGATGGATTGTTGGAACCAGCCATGTCCCCATATAATTCTCCTATCTTAGTGGTTCAAAAACCTGATGGGAATTTTCGCTTGGTAGCTGATTTGAGAAAAGTCAATCAAATAATTGTATCTCGACATCCTGTGGTCACCAATCCCTACACATTATTGAGTAGAATTCCACCAGAGCATCAATTGTTTAGTGTAATTGATTTAAAAGATGCTTTTTGGGCTTGTCCACTCGATCCTGAATCCCGGGATGTGTTTGCATTCGAGTGGGAAGACCCAGACACAGGAAGAAAACGTCAGTTCAGATGGACAGTATTGCCCCAAGGGTATACTGAAAGTCCTAACTTATTTGGTCAAATCTTAGAACAAGTCCTGGAGAAATTTGAAAAAGATCCAAAATTATCTTTTATACAATATGTGGATGATTTGTTACTCTCAGGGGAAAAGAAACAGGACGTAGAGAAAGGAACAAATGACTTGCTGAATTATTTAGCATCTCAAGGACTGAGAGTATCTAAAAACAAACTCCAGTATGTGGAAAGAGAGGTGAAATATCTAGGGCATTTGATACGTAAAGGCAGCAGAAAAATCACTCCCTCTAGAATAGAAGGTATAATAACACAACCACTGCCAAAAGATAAAAAAGCCCTTAGAAAATTTTTGGGACTGGTAGGGTATTGTAGACAATGGATTGAAAATTATGCAGAAACAACAAAATCATTGTACTCAAAACTGATAGACTCCGAACCATGGGTAATCGAGTGGTCGGAGGAAGAGAAAGAGAAATTCCAGGAACTAAAAGAGAAGTTAGAAAAGGCACCAGTCCTATCATTACCAAATTTAGAAAAAACATTTCATATTTTTGTTGCTGTAGAGAATGGAGTAGCCAAAGGGGTTCTAGCCCAGAAATGGGGGGGGGGGGGTGTTTGAAGAAACCTGTAGCATTTTTATCAAAACTAATGGATCCAGTAATAAGGGGGTGGCCGGTTTGTATACAAGCCATCGCAGCCACCGCCTTGGTAGTTCAAGAAAGCCGGAAGATAGGTTTTGGGGGGGCAATTGTAGTAAATAGTCCACACCAAGTAAGGAATATTTTGAACCAACAAGCTCAAAAATGGATGACAAACTCTAGATTAATGAAATATGAAAGCATTTTACTAGAAGATCCAAGCCTAGTAATCGTGACTGAAGCTAATGTAAACCCAGCTCAGTTTCTAAGTGGAGAAAGAGATTCGCAAGAAATAGAACATGATTGCTTAGAAACAATAGACTACCAAACAAAGGTGAGGGATGATCTGAAAGGAACTCGAAGCTGAGGACTTTGTTTATAGATGGGAGCTCCAGGGTGATAGAAGGGGAGCGAAGGAGTGCATATGCCATAGTAGAAGGAGGGTCATGGAAAACTGTGCAAGCTGAGAGATTACCAAGCCAGTGGTCTGCTCAGACTTGTGCATTAATGTGCATATGCATTAAAAATAGCTCTGAGGGAATTGGGAAAGGAAGGTGGTAATATATACACAGATTCTATGTATCCTTTTGGAGTAGCACACACTTTTGGAAAGATATGGAAAGAAAGAGGGCTGGTGAACAGTAAAGGGAAGGGATTAGCAAAAGAAGAATTGGTTACTGACATTTTAAATTTAATAACTATACCTCAGGCATTAGCCATAATTCACGTAGAAGCACACCGGAAGGGAGAGGGATTCGAAATCTATGGCAACAATTTAGCAGATGAAAGAGCTAAGGAAGCAGGACTCATGGAAAAGGAAAAAGAAAAAGGTTTTATAATGATACCTGAAATAGAAAAACAAGGGATACCAAAGTTCTCCAAGGAAGAGGAAGAAGCAATGAAGAAGGAGGGGGCAGTTAAAAATGCAGATGGGGAATGGGTGTTGCCAGATGGAAGAAAGATGTTAAACCGATCATGAGAAATCTGATCAAGAGGCTACATGAAGGGACACACTGGGGGGCACAGGCTTTAATAGATTTGATACAAAGAAAATATGTACGTAAAGGAATATACAGTTTGGCCTTACAAATGGTTAGAAAATGTATGGTCTGTCTGAAAACGAACAAAGCAGCACTAAGAAAACAACCGATGGGGGGAAGGGAGTTGGCAATACGACCTTTTCAAAGAATTCAGATTGACTATACTGAATTACCAAAAGCAGGAAGAATGAAAAATTTGTTGGTCATCGTGGATCATTTAACTGGATGGGTGGAAGCTTTTCCATGTGTGAATGCAAATGCTAGCATCACGGTCAGAATATTGTTAGAAAATATAATACCCAGGTATGGTCTTCCTGAAGTAATAGATAGTGACCAGGGGACGCATTTTACAGCAAGGGTAGTGAAATTAATTAATGAGGCTGTGGGAATTAAGTGGGATTACCACACAGCTTGGCACCCTAGTAGCTCTGCAATTGTTGAAAGGGGGAATCAAAAATTAAAACAAACTTTGATTAAACTAATGGAAGAAACAAATTTACCCTGGAATAAATGCCTCCCCTTGGCCTTATTAAGGATATGAACACAACCACGTAAAGATATTGGATTGTCATCATTTGAACTCATGTTTGGAATACCTTATATGGGGAAGGAGGGACTACCAAGAATTGAATTGAAAGATAAAATAATTAGAAAATATATACTCGAACTGTCCAGATGTTTTTCTCTCTTGCGACAGAAAGGCATTCTTGCTCAAACTCCACCCTTGGACTTTGCAGTACATCAATACAAAGCAGGACAGTAGGTATTGATAAAAGCCTGGAGAGACGAAAAACTAACTCCAACTTGGGAAGGACCTTACATCGTCTTATTAACCACTGAGACAGCTATCCGGACAGCTATCCGGACAGCTGAAAAAGGTTGGACCAATTACTCCCGAATAAAAGAGCCCGTGCCAGCCCCAGAAGAGTGGAAGGTGGAATCTCACCAAGGAGATCCACTGAAGTTAAAGTTCCGAAGGATGTAACGGACTAATAGTCAATCTTACTGACAGAAGGAGGGGTACCGGATGTGCTGGTTTTGTGGGTGTCTTTGTGGGTGTTGTTGCTGCTCTCACTGTATTGATTGTGTGAGATAGGGTGTGAGATAGAGTGTGATATTAAGATCATAGAAGATGTATTGGAACGTTACAAGGTGGTATGTCTGGGGAGGTTTTCTTATTATACTCTTAAAACCTGCCCAACCATTAGAGCCGTGTACGCAATGCGTGAAAATGACAGAGAAGGGAAGATTGAGAATACAATGATATACCACACTATGATCCCTGAATGTTTACAGACTGACTTGACAGACTGCATTCAGAATGAAACACAATACAAACGCTGCAACACTAGCACAGGGGTAGAATGTTATGACCCAAAGGCAACAGGACCAGTAACTGCAAAAATATGGGTATATGCTTATAAAGGAGGGGGAAACACATCTCAAATGTTCTCATTAAGTCAAATCAGACAAGGTTATATAACTCACAATGAAACAAGGGGTGAAACCAGTGTGGGAGTGTGTTTTGATGCATGCCAAGCTATTAATAACGAACAAGGATCTGACAACTCGTTAGGGGTGAAATGTGAAAATTTGGAGTGGGAAAGAAGTTATATGAAGGAAAGGAAGTACTTATTTCAGAAAGCGTCTACAATAAGTACAGGGCAGGTTGCTTTTGCTCCAAGTTATGATTATTATGATTACTTTTATACAACTACAGTTCCAAATGAAAGAAGAAAAGGACCAAAAGGAATAAACATCAGTATGGGTAATACCAGGACTGATTGTATTCAAGGAAAATGTAACCCCATATGTATATATACCAATCAGTCACTGAAAAAAGGAATCCAATATGAAAGAATTGGAATAGGAATAGATGGAATCGGAAAGGACCCATGGGGTTGGCTAGTATTAAAATTAGAAACAACTAAAATAAAACCAATACGCAAAAGTATCTTTTGGTCTTATTATCAGGAATTCAAGAAATTAGAATTACCTGAATTTCCTAAGAAAGCAGTGAATATGTTTGTGCAATTGGCTGAGGAAATTGCTAAGACTCTAACAGTGAGCAATTGTTTTGTGTGTGGAGGAACAAATATGGGAGAACAGTGGCCATGGGAAGCTCAAGAATTAAAACACGACATTGTGGTAGAGATGTGGAAAAATAAAACTCTCAAATCACAAAAGGAAAAGAGGGAACTTGGGCATTAACCACAAGTTTAGTGGGAAAAATATGTTATGAAAGGAAAAGGAAGAATAGGAGTATAGCAGTTGGAAACATGATTTGCTTGACTATATGGAACAATGGCAGTTGGTGGGGAGGAAGTGGAATATCAAAGAAGGAGACATTAAGTGAAATAACTGAGATGGCTTATTTAAAAGATCCTGAAAACGACACCCTGGACTGGGTAGCCCCGGAAGGTATGTATTGGATATGTGGAAAATATGCCTATGGGTACCTACCCAAGGGGTGGTATGGATCTTGCATCTTAGGAATAATAAAGCCAAGTTTTTTCCTCCTCCCCATCAAACAGAAACAATTGCTGGGACTAACTGTATATGATGATTTATCAGATAAAGTCCGAGCA
The DNA here is from genome assembly GCF_001527695.2 of Protobothrops mucrosquamatus. Taxonomy (NCBI): domain Eukaryota; kingdom Metazoa; phylum Chordata; class Lepidosauria; order Squamata; family Viperidae; genus Protobothrops; species Protobothrops mucrosquamatus. The sequence continues at coordinate 115,758 of NW_015388733.1, forward strand.
AAAAGAGCTATACAGCCAAGCGATATAAAAATTGGAAGTTGGAAGGATGATGAGTGGACTCCAGAGAATAACATCAAATATTATGGACCTGCTACTTGGGTGGAAGATGGTACTTTAGGTGCCAGAGAGCCCATCTATATCTTAAACAGGGTGATTCAGCTGCAAGCAGTGCTTAAAATAATTACTAATGACACTGTAAATACTCTGACACATTTAGCTAAGGAAAGCGTAAAATCTCAAACTTACATCATGCAAAATCGGTTAGCCTTAGACTGCTTATTAGCGCAGGAAGGAGGTGTGTGTGGAAAATTTAATTTGAGTAATTGCTGCATTGAAGTAGATGAGAGTGGAAAAGTAGTAAAAGAAATTACAAACAAAATGATAAAATTAGCTCATGTCCCAGTCCAAACCTGGAGGGGATTGACTTTAGATGGAGTAAATAATTGGTTTGGAGGATGGTTTGCAGACTGGAAGGAGTTAGCAAAATTTGCAATATTAGGATTCTTGGCTATTATGTTTGTACCATGTTTGATTCCTCTCATACAAATGCTAATAAAACGAACAATGAAGAGCATGACTTTAATAACAACTTCAATAGAGAGTGGGAAGAAAGAAACAATTTTAATAATGAAGGTAGGAAAACAGGGGTCGGGGGAAGAAGAGTCAGAATATAAAAACTTACTTACACAGGAACCTAAAGAAAATATAGGAAATTATGAACTACTAAAGGTATAAAAGAATAATTCAGGTGGAAAAGACAAAGGGTGAAATTGAAGGAAATAAAAGTTATTCTTTTAATAATTGTAGAAATGTAATTGTAGAAATGTAATGCCATTATATGAAACTGTCTCTTTAGTACAAATGTAGCACTGTAATGCAAATGTAGCAATGCACTGCCAAATGTGTGGGAAGGTTTGTTTACTCTTTCCTGCCTAAAAAAAAAATTCCTCCGGAGACAGAAACTTACACGTTGAGTAGAAATCACTATCAAAGAGGGGGATTTTGACCCAAGGTGAAAATTACAAATAAACAAGATAACAGCAGATGGACGGAAGAGGTCAGGATGACTTTAAGTGTAAAAACAACTTCAAAGAATGACTATAAAGTTGAAAGAGCTTCTTAGATGTGACATGCATTGTAAAAGTATAAAATGCAAAGCTTGAAACCGGGCCTTTGTGCTCTTGGAACTCATTCTAGTGGGAAGAGTTCAGGAGGCCGCGTTTGCAAACACTTTTCTTTTCTTTTCTTATTTTTTTTATGTTTTTCTCCAATAAAATTTTGTTTTGTTAACCAGACTTGTCTTCGTATTGTGAGTATCAACATTTGGGGTTTTTACATCTCACAAATACATTTTAAATAAATGTGAACAAGACACTTTCTAAATGTTTCTTCATCATCCGCTAGTAAATTCAGAGTAAAGAGACCTCTATTTCAGGTCAAAATCATACACACACACAAATAGAAAGCAGATTGTTAGAATTCTGTTTTCCATGGTGATGTTTTTCCACCATTTCTACTGTGATATGCTTACAATTTTTCCACCCACATTCTTTAAATTATATTGAAAAATGTCCCAGTTTCTCTATTTTTTGTGATATGTGACCTTGAAAAGTACACTTTTTTCTCAAAACTAAAAGTATGTTATAAATAGTTTATTTAAATAAAGATACATACACATTTTGTTCAATGCAACACTTCCAAGCTTTCCTGTTCTCTAAGTGTAATAGCTTCAATAGTGCAATAAAGACTGAGTCTTTATTACGAGGCATCAGAGTTCAGTAGAGAAAAATCAGTAATATCAATTCACTGGACAATTTTTTTCAAACATTTTGCTTCCCGAAAAACCTTTGGTGATTATGATAGACCACTTCAAACTGAACACAAATATAATTTCAGAATGACTTATCACATAGGAATCTTGAAAAATATGAAATTAATTTTTAATGACCATAATGTATTTATCACATGTTTCCGACACACTGCATGAGTTGAACAGGGCTAAAAGTGTTTTGTTGCTGATTTTCATTTGTACTCAGTGTCCAATGCTTCTCACAGCAGTGTCCAATTACCCTGATACAGTTTTTCCATTGTGGCAATGTCCTGGTGAAACCTTTCATCATGTTCCTCACTGACTGCACCTACATTTTCAGGAAAGAAGTCAAAGTCTCAATGCAAAAAATGAATCTTCACTGACATGTTGCACTTCATGGTCTTGTATGCCGTAAGAAGTTTGTCAACCAGCTGAAGGTAGTTTGGTACTCTGATTCTCAGTGACATCCTTGAATGCTTTCCAGGTGATTTTCTCTGGTCTAACAGATTTTTGAACCGCTTGTCATTGATGACGTATCTGATCTGTGCACCAACAAAAATGTTTTCCTTAATCTTGCCATCAATTGTTCTTGGAAACATCTATCTCAAATAACAAAAACCTTCACCTTCCTTGTTCATCGCTTTCACTTTTTAATAATTTTTTATTTCCAAAGTTAAAATATAGAATCAAAAAAATACAAGACAAAAAACAAAGACAAAGAAAAAAGTATATAGAGCAAAATATTAAACATACACATAAAATGTTCCCCTGGTTGAATACTGATAAATATATTTCAGTAATAATAGTTGTTCCCCCTTTGCAAAACAGGTCCACAATTTATGAACTTCTACAACTATATTTGCAAAATTGCTATATAACATTAAAAATATCAGAAATATAGAAATCTGTTACCAATCAACCAATTTGATCTCCCATCTATTTACTGTAAAAAATACAGTGAACAGGTAGTCCCAACAGCAAAGCTAAACTTCAAAGCCCTCTGTTAACAATTTATTATTGTATTTAACTTGTAGAAAATCCACAAGTGGCCTCTAGTCTCTCATAAACCCACTGCAACCATTGTCTCTTAACTGCCTAGGATCAAATACCATCGATTCTTGATAATAAAAACAACTCCTTCCAGTTTATCATCTTTACTTCTCTAAAATTATAAATGGAATATTTCTAAACAACTGCTTATCACTCCCAAAAAACATAGCTCTCCATTGAGGATATCTCCATAGCACTTGTTGTTCAGTAAATTTTCCTACAAATCGGAACACGATGTCTCTTGAAGCTGTCTTCTAGGTACACATGATGGCTCTATTCCACAGACTTCATCAACTTTCCTAAGAAAGTTCTGTTTTTTAATGCCCCCTTCAGCCTCCTCCAACAAGTCTCCAGTTTTCAAGCAAAACTCCTTCTCTTTCAAATCTGTTAACAACAAATTTATTTCTAGTCTATACAATTGCATGACTAACTGTATCTGAATGTCGTCTTTAGGATGATTTGAAATTGTGACAAATCCATCAAACTTTTTATCTAATTTTTCATTTAAAACTTGTAAATTGGCAGGGTTTTTTTCCAAAAGTTTCCAAGAAGGCTTTAACGTTAAAGTCATCTGAGTCCCATCTCTTTTTTATATCTCTTTTTGAGGGCATTGTAGAACATATATAATGTATAATAGAAACACAAGTTAAGATAGGCAAGAAAATAGTAAGTGAGCACCTGTCCAGCCTAGACAAGTTCAAATCGCCAGGACCAGATGGATTACACCCCAAGGTTCTCAAGGAACTAGCAAATGTGATCTCTGAACCACTGAACTATATTTTTCAAAGATCCTGGAGCACAGGGGAACTACCAGAGGACTGGAAAAGAGCTGATGTAGTTCCCATCCTCAAAAAAGGAAAAAAAACGGACCCAGGAAATTACAGACCTATCAG
>NW_015388733.1:121773-124454 GCF_001527695.2 Protobothrops mucrosquamatus
TTTTTAAGAAGAGACTGGACAGCCATTTGTCCGAAATGGTATAGGGTTTCCTGCCTGAGCAGGGGGTTGGACTAGATGACCTTCAAGGTCCCTTCCAACTTTACTATTATTATTATTATTATTATTATTATTATTATTATTATTATTATTATTATTATTATTATTATTATTATTATTATTATTATTATTATTATTATCAATGTATAATATTAATTTATTGTTTTGGTTTTAATTTGAATCTATCTTATAACCAAGCTTTCACAGCAGAGTGTAGACAATTCTTTTTCAAGGACAAAAAGAGTAACCACAAAACAAGCTAGGAGTATGACTCTCACAGCAGAGAGTAAAAAAAAACCACTTCCTAGCAGCAAAAGAGAAAGTATTTAAAAAATCTGAAATAAGATGAAAGTTTACATTTGTAATCAAGCAAAATGGTATAGGCAAATCACCATTCAGTCAGGCTATTAACAATTAAGCTTCAAAAAGTGATATTAAAAAGAGAGGCACACCTAAAAATACCAATAGCTGCAGGAAGATGGAGAGCTGACCCTCCGGACGCTCTTACCAAGAAATCATCTAGATCAGGGCTTTTCAACTTTGGCACCTGGCAAGTGGTACGTGACTGTCCTAGACAAGTGTAGTAGGGGAGGGGAATGAGCTGAAGCAGCGGCAGCACCACATAAGCCTGAGGGAGAGAAGCTGGAGCTGCAGTGCTGTCGGGGCTCAGCAGAAGCCCCAGGATCAGCACCGGGCTCCAGCTGATTGGTGCTTCTGGAAGCAGCGCGTAGCTGGAGGTGCACCGAAGAGAAAAGGAGGAGGAGGGGGGAGAGATGAGAGGATATAAAAGTAGGTTTTGGTGGGAAAGGGAGAGGGAAAAAAAAGACAACGAGGGGGGGAAAGAGAAGGGGACAGAGAAAGAGAGACAGAGAAGCAAAGCCTTGAGGAGAGGAATCAGCTGGAGGTGCACCGAAGAGAAAAGGAGGAGGGGGAGAGAGGATAGGATATAAAAGGAGGTGGTTTTGGCAGGAGAGGGGAAAAAAAGACAACAAGGAAAGAGAAGGGGACAGAGAAGAAACTGTGGAAGGAGAGCCCAGCAGGCAGGGAGGAAGAAGAGACAGGGGAGAAGAAACTGTGGAAGGAGAGCCCAGAAGGCAGGTAGGAAAAAGAGGAGAGGGAGAGAGGAAGAAGGGCCGACCAGCCAGCTGACCATCAAGGTAGTGATGCATATTAATAAATATGGATAAATTCATCATACATTTGTAGTGCAAAGGGAAAGTGATTCCGCAAAGGAACTGCCACCGAAAAAAATAAAACTGGTACTTTTTTCCCCTTTTTTTTATGGTTTGTAACATTTTATTAGATTATAGAATACAATACAAAAATGTAAAAGCAAATAGTAGGACACAGTGGGGAGGAAGAAGGGGGAGAAGGGAAAAAGAAAAGGCACTGACTTCCGACTTCTTCTGTTGCAGTAGAATGAAGCATTAACATTGAACCCCAACTTTTTACTTTTCCATAATAGTATAAACTAGCCATTTCTATAACAACAAATGAATCTAATCAATAAAACCTGAAATCCACCCTTTTTGTCATCAAGTTTTTGACACCTTGCTAAGCACTGGTGGTACTCAAATATTGTCATGTCCTAAAAGTGATACAATCTGTGAAAAGGTTGAAAAGCCCTGATCTAGATTTCTCTTTCCAGGCAAGTACATAGTTGTCTGAGAGTCACCATGGGTCATTCCTAGTTACTCCTGTTCAAATCTGGGGAGTGCGCTGCCAAAGACCCGGCTTTGGTGGCATAATCAGCTGTTTGTCAGCAGGGAGAACAAAACACCCCACCATTCAGTGCACCATTTTCTGGGGCTTCCTTTCACAACATTTTTCATCAGTTCAAGTTCTATGTGAAGCGGAGGCAAAAATATCTTTGTCGGGTCAACAAGTGGTTCGTGTGCCACGTTTTTCTGTCCTGAAACAAAATTCTTTTGGAGTGGCCATTTCTTTATAATGTAATGCGAATCTCTTACATGGCTGTCACATCCGCATATGTAATAACAGTGCTTGGTATATCAGAGCTGCATTCCAAGCAGCAGAGCCACTACTTTTAGATCTCCACAGGTATTCCAGTTGTACTTGGTGTACTAGATGTGCTTCAACAAGTTCCATGTTTTTGTATGTTTCTTTCATATGTGCAGCATAGCCAACAGATACTGAAGGGTGTACATTGGAAAAACAGAAGATTTCTATAAAAAGGTGCCTGAGAGGTTAAATTACAGGTTATTTTTGTGATTAGCAGCCAAAAAACTATAAGATATACCCAAAAGTGTTCAGGAAGCAAAATCTTTGTTGTCCAATTATCTATACTTAGGCATTTATATAGCTATGGTTGGAAATAGAATGAACTAATTTGAGATTAGGAGCTGGAAGGAAGGGACATGTGTTTTTCTTTACAAAAATCCATATTATACATCCAAATATGGTTCTTCTCTGTGGGAGCCCCCACCCTGTGGAACGAACTCCCCCCAGAGATCCGGATTATTCCGGATCTCCCCTCCTTCCGCCGTGCCCTCAAGACATGGCTTTTCCATCAAGCGGGATTGGCCTAGGGGGGGATTTTATAGGGATTTTAAAGGGATTTTATAATTTTTCTAATACAGGTTAATTAATATATATTTTAATTT
>NW_015388733.1:127639-130011 GCF_001527695.2 Protobothrops mucrosquamatus
GCCTACATCGTCCATATAGGACGACTCGGGAACTCAACTCCTACCCCGGGCAGCTCACCTATCCCCTTATGCCCAGGGGAAAGGTATCAAGCCGTTTGACAGCTGATGCTGGCTGTCAAACCGGCTTTTACGCAAAACAGGCGGGAGGCAGCAAACAGCTGCGACCGACGAAATCGCCTGCCACCGGAAGTCTCCAGATTGCACAACTTTTTACATAGTTCTCCACATCTTTCTTCAAGCCTGGCCACCAAAATTGCCTCCGAATTAAGTGTAATGTCTTTGAATAACCAGAGTGACCAGCTTGCTTAATGTCATGGCTGCGTTGGAGCGCTTGGAGCCTGAGCGGTTCAGGCAAATATAATTTTCCCCCTTTCCAAGCCAATCCATCCCTATGGGTCAAGATGGCTTGATTTTCCTTGAACCATTGATCATTTTTTAGTTCTTGTTTTAATTTCTCTATTAATGAGTCACTTGGATTAGGTGACCTCACATGTTGTCTTCCAGGGTTTATTTGAGAAATAACTTGTGATGGTTGCATAATAGGGTTTATGATTTTTTCGCGTTGGCTTTTATATTGGGGTAACCTAGAGAGGATGTCAGCCAAAAATCCCCCCCCCCCCCCAGTATATATTTCAGGGTAAAGTTAAAGCGGTTAAAATATTGCACCCAGCAAACTTGTTTAGGAGAAAGTTTGCGGGGAGTTTTCAGTGCTTCTAAGTTCTTGTGATCAGTCCAAACCTCAAAAGGCACCTTGTTCCCCTCTAGAAAACGACGCCAAGTCAATAAAGCCCATCGGATTGAAAAGCTTCTTTCTCCCAGACAGCCCATCTCCGTTCTGTGTCAGTGAGTTTTTTCAAAATGTAAGTGCAGGGTTGTAATTCTCCTTTCAAGTTTTTTTGTAATAGGACTGCCCCCATAGCCACATCGCTGGCATCAGCTTGAATGATAAACTGCTCTTCAGGATGAGGGTGTTTGAGAACTGGTTCAGCAGCAAACAGTCTTTTTAAGTTCTCAAAAGCAGTCTGGCACTCTAATGACCAGCGTAGGGGTTCACCTGGTCGTGGTTTACCCCCATCTTTGCCAGTTTTTAACAGTTCAGTGATGGGCAAAGCAATCTTAGCAAATGAGGGGATAAAGTGGCGGTAGAAATTAGCAAATCCTAGAAAGCTCTGAAGTTGTTTTCGAGTTTGTGGGGGCTGCCATTCGATTACAGCTTTCACTTTAGCTGGCTCCATCTCTATTCCTTCGCTGGAGATTCTGTAACCCAGATAATCCAAACGTGTCTGATGGAATTCGCATTTTGAGAGTTTTGCATAGAGTTTTGCGTTCAGCAGTTTTTTGAGCACTACTCGTACTAAAATTGTATGTTCTGCCATAGTATCTGTATAGATTAAGATGTCATCAAGATAAACCAAAACCCCTTTATACAAATGATTGTGCAGCACCTGGTTGATCAGCTGCATGAATACAGCAGAAGCTCCTTGTAATCCAAAAAGCATGACTTTAAACTGATAACTTCCCAGAGGGCTGTTAAAGGCAGTTTTCCATTCATCCCCTTTTCTTATTCTCACACGATAATATGCCTCTCTTAGGTCTAATTTGGTAAATACTCGCCCTTTCACCAGGTGGGCTAACATGTCCTTCATTGAAGGGAGAGGGTACATATTTTCCACGCTGACCGCGTTCAGACCTTTAAAATCAATGCAGAGTCTAAGGGACCCATCTTTTTTTTCCTTAAACAATACGGGGGTGGCCACTTGGGATTTTGTGGGTTCAATGAAGCCCCTCTCCAAATTTAGTCTTGGGTTAATGTCATGGTTCCGATAGATGAGACCATTTAAAAGAACTTCAAGGCAAGCATTTCTTCCTTAAAGAACATTTTTATTTGGCTACAACATAACGGCACATACAAGGGTGAACCCAAGACTAAATTCCCCTCCCCTTGGTTACAAAGTTGCAAGTTTCATTTCCCACCCCAAATTGCTATCATAAATCACATTCACCAATTGTTAGAAAACGCAGGCACTCCTCTCAGCTGCTCCAGCCCGCCAAAATGTTATCAGCAATGACCTTGGTTCCCATACATGTAAAATGTTTTGGCTAACTGAAAACTACACCCCCCCTCCTTCTTATAACTAAATATGTGGCAACGAAGACAAGATGAAAATGGCGAACTTCCTGTGGCGAGGCGCCGCCGACGGGGGCTTTTTCCTGAGCCTCCGGCCCGGGACTGCGTCAAAGCCGTCAAAACAGCGCGGATCAGCTGTTTTGCGGCTCGGAACTTTCTCCCCGGGCGAAGGGGAGAAAGTGAGTTTGGCTGGGATAGGGGTTGAGTTCCCTAGTCCCCCCAGGAGCGTTCCTGGGGGGATTTA
>NW_015388733.1:132868-140938 GCF_001527695.2 Protobothrops mucrosquamatus
GGAAGGAGGAGTGGTTGTGGGTTAGAGGTAGGAAGGAAAGGCAAGTGGATGAGGGCGGAGGCAGGTCGGGAACTACTGAGCGTTTCTGATAATGTATTGATTTGGATTGTTTTTCTTTGTGTATGTTTGTATTATAAATGCATCATATTAATTATTGTTTAACTATAAAAATTAATAAAATTTTCTTATAAAAAAAAAATGGCTTCACTTCAGTTTGTCACAGCGTTGACACAGGGAGGCTCGACTGCCAGTAGATATAGCATTTGGCATCTCAATGAACAAAACATCATTCAGTACACACCGCAATTATGTGAACAGGTTCAGGAGGAATCTGAAGATGGCATATGAGAAGGCTCTAGCTGTTTCAGGGGTTCGAGAACAGAGAAACAAGAGGAATTATGACCTGAAGGTGAGGGTTCAAGATTTGCAACCTGGCGATCGGGTATTACTGAGAAATCTGGGCATTCCTGGGAAGCATAAACTGGCAAACTGATGGAGTTCTCAGTCATACATTGTCAGTGAGAAGCTACATGGATTGCCAGTGTACCAGATTCAACCGGAAGGGAGTTCAGGGCCTCTGAAAGCATGGCACCGAAATCATCTATTGCCTCTAAACAAGGCAATTTGAGCCTCTTGGCCATCTACCCCAAAAGCAACTGAACCCTGCCTGACGAGGAGACCAGTGACTCGAGCACAATCTGATTCATCCGCGGAAGGAGAAGAGAAGGACACTGAAGAAGAAGAGGGCTGTATGAACTGGTTGTGGTCATCAGAAAACATTGCAACAGCTCCCCCCCGCATCAGGCACTGATATGGGGCCTGAGCAGCTCAGGCCAGATGCCCCTGAGTTTGTACCTAAAGCTTGGGAATGGGGATATGTTCTTAAAGAACCCGAGTGGAAGGCTGACAAGCAGCCTGAGGAGCTGCCAGAACTGGAGAGAGAGCCACCAGCTCCAGAGGCTCCTGGGCTGGAGGAGCCTATGGAGACAGTCCCAATCCCAATCCTGCCACATGCCTCACAACAGCCAGAACCAGAGAATGGGTCTCCAGCCCCGGAGACTTTTGGGTGCGGAAAGTCCCGGGAGGATGACTCACTCATTACAGCTGAACCCAAAGTACAGAGACCAAAATGAGTGATACATCCAATTAGAACAGGGCTTTTCAACCTTTTCACCCATTGTACCACTTTTAGGAAATGGCAGTATTGGAGTACCACCAGTCGCCTAGCAAGGTGTCAAAAACTTGATGACCCAAAAAAAAGGAAAAAAGTGATAAAGTACAGGTAGTCCTCGACTTACAACAATTCGCTTAGTGACTGTTTGAAGTTACAACGGCATTGAAAAAAGTGTCTTATGACCATTTTTCATGCTTATGACTGTTGCAGCATCTCCAGGGCCATGTGATTTACATTTGGATGCTTGGCAACTGATTCATACTTATGATGGTCACAGTGTCCCAGGGTCATGTGATGACCTTTTGCAACTTTTTGACAAGCGAAGTCAATGGCTCGGGGGGGCGTGGCCAGCTCAACATCACTCAGGTCGTGGGGNTCCCTCCCTCCCTTCCTTCCTTCCTTCCTTCCTTCCTTCCTTCCTTCCTTCCGTCCTTCCTTCCTTCCTTCCTTCCTTCCTTCCCACTGTCTCTTCCTTCCCTCCCTATCTCCCATTGTCCATTCCTTCCTTCCCTCCCTCTCATTGTCCCTTCCTTCCTTCCTCCCTCCCTCCCTTCCTCCCTCCCTTCCTCCTTCCCTCCCCAGGAAGGGACGAGGGGGACAGGCTGCCAGTGCAGCTGGTGGCTGTGCTGCCAGTGGCCATGGCTTGAAAGGCCACTGTAAATTCCTGGACAAGAGCCGCATAACTTTAAGAGCAGAGTGGTGGGAAGATATTTGTAATGAGGGAGGGAGAAAAACAGGCATCTCCTGATGGAGATCAGCAAATGGCCCTCGCCCACTTCACACACCTGTGGACTCCGGGGGAGGGGATGCTGCGAGCAGCATGAGAGTCCACGTTATCTGTGCTATGCCGCCCAGACCCCAGCCTGGTTTCAGCAGGCAGCAGCGTGCTCCGCTCACCGCACGGAACGGCTGAGCTAGGCGAGGCGAACCGGCGACATGCCGAACCTGCCTGGGCACATGCAGAGGTGGCGGCGAGCACTCAGGGAAGCACTCAGAATGTGGTCAGCCTGCAGGGCAAAACAGTCACCCAAGACGCCAGGACACCTCATAGGAGGGTTGAGTTTGGAGGAGAGGAATGGCGGCAAAGTCACCGTGGCAAAGAGATTACAAAGTAGCTGGATGGGGTTGCATCGGGAACTTCCCACCCTTAATTCTATCCAGGGTCATTTACTTTCTTCCGCTGCAAGTGCTTTCCAAAAATGAACACCCAGAAAACTTTGATCTGATTATAGCACAGCCCTCCAATCCCTACTTCCCTCTCCCCCCCTTTCCAAAAAGCCTCAGCCTTTTATTTCCTCCCAAAGATGAAAACTACCATGCCTCTTACCCATAGACCCCTTCTCCCCTGATGTACAATGTGCGGAGTGGCTGGGCCAGGCAAGGCGAACCGGCGAGAAGCCGAACCTGCCTGTGTGTGCACAGAGGCGGCAGTGAGCGCATGCGCAGGTAACGTGGACTCTCATGCCATGACCCTTCCCAAGCTGCGTTTCTTACCTGTTTGTCGCTGCCACCCGTGTGCGTGCCCAGCCTGTTTTTTGTCATCTCCTCTCTCGCCCCTCCTCCTCCTCCTCCTCCTCCTCCTCCTTTTCCCTTCAGTGCAGCTCCAGCTGACTCTTCCTCCTCCTCCCAAGGCTGCGTCTTTTTTTTCCTCTCCCTCTCCCACCCAAACTGCCTCCTTTTATATCCCTTTCTGTCTCCTCCCCCCTCTTCCTCCTTTCTCTTCCGGGTGAGCCGGAAGTGTCAATCCTGGGACCTTTGCCTCGTCCCAAGCAGCCCTGCAGCTCCTAAAGACTCTCTCAGGGCAAGTCTTGCGCTGTGCCACTTTGGCTCTTTCCCTCCCCTGGTACCCTGGGCTGGACTGGGCAGGGCCGTGTACCACCTGCCATGTGCCAATGTACCACAAGTGGTATGTGTACCACCGGTTGAAAAGCCCTGAATTAGAACTTCCGGTTTGGTTTGAGGACAGGACGGATGGAAGCTCCAGCTTCTCAGTCCAGTTTCGTTACGCCCAGCATCCCTTAAAGGGACGGAAAGTTGCCCCAGAGGGGCAACGAGGAAAGAGGGACACTTCAGGGGCTTGGATCTGGTGGCGACCGATCTAAGCGAACTGGAAAACCCCTCTAAAGGGGCGGAAGAAAGCCTGCCGGGAGAGCCGAGGCAGCCCAAGTCGTCTCCAGCCGGAAGGGAAGCTCCGCAAAACAGCTGATCTTCAACAACGAGCCGAGTCTGGGTGAGCTGAAGTCTTTTCCTTCTCCTTGAGGATTAAAAACATTGAGGCCCTGATGGGGAGAAGCTAAAAGAGTAAAGACCCCCCAAAAGACTAACTTAAAAGTGGCGAGTAATCATAAGGGGGAAGCGGTTTAAGAATATTGGAGAGTGATAAATAAGCCGAGGAGGACATCTAGTGGTGAAAAAAAGAAACGACAGTACCAAGAAAAGGGGGGGGGGGAGAGAAAAAAGTGTTCTTACTGCAAATGACCTTGACAGATACTTGTCAACAAAACAGTGTCCTGGTCTGAGATTGTAAGCGAAAAGACTGTTTACAGTTACATTTGTTGATGCTGGCTAAGACTAAACAGACACTATTTGGAGAAAGAGAACGTTCTAAATTCAAGATGTGACTGGAGGAGGTGGACTTGCCTTACTACAGCTGGTTCCTGTTTATACTTTGGATATTGGTCTAAGACTGTGAGCTGCAAAATGAGTACATCAAATATTACCAGACTTGCAAAGAAAACCTCTTCTGCGCCCTCTGTGGGACAATCTAGTCCAACCACTCAGGGATCTGTTGGGACAATGTTGCCATGTGAGAAAGCAAGCACTGCTCAAGATGAACTGCAGGCCTCATTAAAACTGATTCAAGAGATGATGCAAAAAAGTCAGGAAGTAACACAGAAAAATCATGAAGAGACACAAAGAAAACTGGAGAAAGTAAGTGAAGAAATTCTGGATATAAAGGCGCAATTTGAAATCCAAAACAAAAAGATCATCAAAAATGAACAGAAAATCCAGGAAATGGAAAACAAAACTGAGGACATTGATAAAAAGGTGGAAATGTTATTGCAAAAAAATGAAGAATTAGAACAAGCAAATCAAGAGCTAGAACGCGTAATGGCAATGGTGGAAATGGGAAAAGCGGAACACTATTTGAGATTCCAAAATATTCCTGAGGATAGAGAAGAAAATATAGCGATTGTGATCATTGAGCTGTTGGCGGAGGCTCTAAACACAGATAGAGCAGAAATGCAAAATGAGATTGATGAAATATTTCACATGAATTCGAGCTATGCAAGAAAAAATAGATTACCAAGAGAAGTACATGTAAGGTTCATAAAGAAAACCACAAGAGATGAAGTGCTGAGAAAAATGAGAGAGGAACCATTACAATACAAAAATAAAGAAATTGTGGTCCTAAAGCAGATACCCAAGAGAGTAAGAGATACTCGGAGACATTTCTTAACCACAAAGGTGATTGCCAAAGGCATAAATTTCAGATGGCTAATGCCGGAAGGCATTCTAATAAACTGGAACAACACAAGATATCAACTGGATTCAATTTGGAAAGCAGAGGATTTCGAAGTAAGGAACAGAGCAACTCTAGATGAAGGAGTGCAACAACAACAAGGGGAGAAGCAAACGGTAATGGAAATGGAGAAAGAAAATGGAATTTTTTCGGTAAATGTAAATGGACTAAATTCTCCATCAAAAAGAAATAAAATCTTGAGGAAACTTCAGAAATTGAATATAGATATAATCTGTTTGCAAGAGACACACATAAAAACAACATCATAAACTATTGGAATACTCAAAAATTGGGAAGCTTTATTACAGGGCTTTTCAACCGGTGGTACGCGTACCACTTGTAGTACATTAATGAGTGGCAGGTGGTACGCAGCCCTGCCTAGCCAAGTGTAGTGGGGGAGGGAAGGAGCCAGCACAGGCAAGGACTTGCAGTGAGAGAGTCCTCTGGAGCTGCAAAGGCCCCAGGCTCACTTCTGGCTCACCCTCCCCCATGAGAAAGGAGGAGGGGCGGAGACAGGAGAGCCTATAAAAGGGGGCAGTTTGGGCAGGAGAGGGAGAGAGAAAAAAAGCAGCAGCCTTGGGAGGAGGCAGAGTCAGCTGCACCGAAGGGGAAGAAGAAGGAGGGGGAGGGAGGGGGGAGAGGAGATCAAGCAGGCTGGCCATGAGCCGATCTACAACTGCTGTGGCAGCCACCTGTGCTGGCAGCAGCAAACAGGCAAGAAATGCAGCGGGGGAGGGGTCACCCTCCAAGAGGAATGAAAAAAGGCAGCAATGGCTGGAGGTGAGGCACGGAGGAGGGAAGGAGATGGAGAGTGGAAGGATTCTCATGTGCTTTTGTGACATTGAAGTTCTGGGATTTGTGCAATGAGGGCTTTGTGTTCTTAAAGAGTGTTTGGCAATTTCTATTTGGCTGATGGCTGATGTCTCCTGTTAGCTTCTATTGCTCTGCTGTTGTTAGCTGTAAGTTTTGCTGCAAGGGATTTTGAAGTATTTTTCTCCTGAATGGATTTTGCCTGTAACATTCCTTTACTTATGAATGGAGCCATTTGGGGAGGTTGCCTTAGCCGGCAGCCAGTACTTACATTTTCTTTTCTTCCTTAAGTGCCGGCTGCCTCCTTACTTTCCTTTCTAGCCAGTAGCTAATTCTTAAAGGGGAATGTGCCTTTTTAAGCTAGTTCACTCAGCAGCTTGTCTTTTCTGTCTCTGGAGGCCTTTTCTTGTTTGATCAATATATGGAAGAGGGAAAATATGGGGGGTGGGTTGTTTCAAATTCTTCCTTCAGAAGGAGATGGGAATGAGAAAAAGGGAGGCAGGGAAGGGAGGGAGGAAAGGAAGTCCCGCCTTAGCACTTGGCCACCAGCAGCTCTGCCATTGACTTTGCTTGTCAAAAGGTTGCAGAAGGGTGTAGTAATCAGTGCTCAGTCATTGCAGGGTGCAAATATGGCTGACTGCTACGCAGCGTTTATTGCCTTATATACAGGTTTCCAAGTAGCAAAAGTTTAACATGGCATCAGCATAGTAACAGCATTTCTATTGGTGAAACCTCTTGCCAATCATTAAGGATAAAAAGCCAGAGGCCCAAAACAGGCTAGCTGATATCAGGCAGGTGAGGTCATTGTAACAGCCTGGGTAGTTTCCCACATTGCCATGGTAATGCAGAGATAAAGAGCTAATGCAGAGAGAAGAGGCATGCAGGCGTTGGAGGGGCAGTTTGCTGCTCAGGCTACCTGGCCCCCACCGCTACATCTCACTCTTTTTTGTTTTGTTAGACGAAATATCGTCGTAAGAGGGGTTAATAAAAGGATTATAATCAGGAGAGGAGCATCCTTGCAGTTGTTTATACAGGGCCAAAACTTGACCCTGAGGCAATGTGGGAGAGAATTTGGAGTTAAAAGCTCTGATACATATATTTTGCAAAAGGAAGGAATACATTGCACAAAACAGCACCCACCAAGATTATCAGAAATATTAAAACAACACATTCCCTCAAAACCTACACAACCCAAATGCTGACGCAGAAGCAAATAATCAATAGCAGCGCAATTTTGCAAAATAGCCTTTCTCAGTTCTTGTAGTTCATGGTTGATTGCTGACATAGCTGAAGAAGTAGCATTAATTGTTTTGCTAAATTACATGCAATAGCATTAATGTTGAGGTGGGCACGAATAGCAAGTCCTGGCACACCCACTAAAGACATAGTCAGTGCCACATATTCTGCCTTATTAAGTAACGTTGTCTCAGAGTCACAAGTGCTGTCTAGCGTGACCCCACGTCGAGAACGGTTCGAGTGAACTTGTTGTTTGGAAAGTAAAACAGGAATTAGCCAGCTGAGGCAACACTGCGCTTCACTAATATTAGCAGGAATATAATTAAAAGTTTCTTGACCACATGTAAAAAACCATCCTTGCAGTAGCCAAATATGTCCAAAATGAAAGAAAGTCTCTTCAAAAGCTGTGCAGTTTAAAACAGGTGAACTAATGCGACGACAGTGAGGTTTTTTACCTGAAGAAGTACAATCAACTATTTTTGCACATGTTATATTTGCAGGGATAGCTACCACCGGGGTGTGCAAAGCAATAGCGTCAGGGGGTGGATAATAAGCAGTAACCCCCCATCTAGATATAGCCTTGTAGTTAAAGTTCCCATTGAATAAAATTCTGCTCAAGCCAGTGAAGTTTTGAATTATTGCAGAAGGGGTGCAAACAGACTAAACATGTAGAAAGCAAATTTTTCATGTCATACATTTCAGATAAGCAAAAGAAATTATTTTGTGTGATGTTAGCCAGCTGCACCCATAGATTTTGCTTCATTCGTTGCTCGAATGATTGTTTGGGTGGGATGACAGTTGCTGTTGTCAAAGGGCAGATGTTAATGATCACACACAAACAAATGATGGCTAAGGAATTTGCAGTTAAAACCGCAAAAATGGTAGCGCACAGGTTCTGGGGATTTGCTCTACTTGTTGCTGTTGTCGCACTGCCTGTGCTTTGGCGTTCAAGTTCTTTACATCTCCCCATGTCACTGGCCGACTGGCATGTCGGGATCGGATTGGTTGCTGTGCCATCTGTAGAGTCACCCTTGCCATTTCTGGGAGGAGCAAGCACAGCAGCGTAGTCTCGCCCCCAAGTGATCAGAGGGACCAGTCCCAACCATGCTTTGTCTGGTAATGCCCGATTGTAGCGGTGGGGGCCAGGTAGCCGTGAGCAGCAAACTGCCCCTCCAACACCTGCATGCCTCTTCTCTCTGCATTAGCTCTTTATCTCTGCATTACCATGGCAATGTGGGAAACTACCCAGGCTGGTACAATGACCTCACCTGCCTGATATCAGCTAGCCTACAACAACAGGATGCTACAGCCAACTGCCCCCTGTTTT
>NW_015388733.1:141198-144133 GCF_001527695.2 Protobothrops mucrosquamatus
TGGATTTCCAGCTTCTTCTGAAGAGGCTAATTCTTTTGCTTCTTCTCAGACCTCATACACCCCCACACAGAAAATATTAGAGAAACTATCTTGAAGTAGAAAAAATAATAAGGGGAATCTTCAGAGTAATTTAAAGACATAAATTAACTCAAAATGCACTCCTCTGCAATGCGTTTTGAACAATTGGAATGTTTTGAAATTTCATGTAGCTGTTAAGTTTAACCCTGTCAGACAATGTCTGGTGGTGCTTTGTGTCAATGTGTAGTGTATTTTGTGTTTATATATATATATGTATATGTATATATGTGTGTGTGTGTGTGGCCACCCAGAACATTATGCTTGGGCTTGGAATGGTGAGAAAAATAGGAGATGATAAAGGGCCCTATATAAAAACCACATGTCTGGTTGGAATCAGCTCATGATTTTTCTCGTTTCTTGCAGGACAAGTCATATGTTTAAATAAATGTTGTTTTAACAGTATTTGTGTATATATGTTTGTCTATGTTGTTCTGTGTTATTTCCAAGACTTGGAAGAGGGTCAAACCCTCTCTGATAACAACAATACAAAAAGGCCTTATTAAAGAATACATGGTTTGCCTGGAGAAAGTATGAAATGAAATATTTGTATGTGGAATTATTTATGAAAGCAGTTGGAATGGAAGTGAATGAGTTCATTTGCTGATATTTAAGTGTGTGTTAGCCCTCAAACCCCACCCCCACCCACTTTCTCCCAGGCTGTGAAAGAAATAATAAACTGTAGATTTTATTGTTGTAAAAGTAATGTAAAAGTAATAGTAAGTGTTTGCATATGAAGGAGAGAAAATTATTATTTGGTGGTGAGATCCCCCCCCCCCCCGTCTCTTTCGGCTGGCTGTGTTGCTTTAAAAGCGAGAGAGAGACAGGAAGAAGAAGGGGGAGCTGTTCCTTTGAAATTTTTTTTCCCTCTGCTTAGAATTGCGATTTGAGAAGGGTGGAACAGAGGGGAAATTTGAAATCCACTCTTGCTACGTAGATTTATAAATGTTATTACTGGACAGTTTTGCCACCAGGAGTGCTAAACAGTCCCACATTATGTCAACTTTATGTTCCTTTTCACAAATGTCACCCATTGGCTTTGGTATCATTATATGGGTGATATTTTAATTGGAGCACCAAAGATACAATCTAATTGGCTTTCAGAAATACAACATGATTTAAGTCTTTATAGAATGCAAGTTGCCCCAGAAAAAATACAGTTGCATTCTCCCTATCTTCATTTAAGGTATACAATGTTGCAATCTTATTTTGCCCCAGCTTTTCCTCGTTTGAGCCTACCCAAAATTATTTCATTGGTCAATTTACAGCAATTGTTAGGCATCCTAACTTGGGTTTGCTGTATTTTCCTTTGCCTACAAATTTGCTCAGTCCATTATTTGATTTATTGACCAAAGGAAAACAACCTGAAAATTTCATTGTAGTTCCATCTGCAGCACTTGCCACAGTGGAACAAATTAATGACATCATGAATACTCAATTTGTGGACAGAATTCCACATAAAAATTGTCAGTTAACACTTTTGATTTTTCCTACTGGTAAGCTACTTACAGGAGTATTATCTGTGATAGAAGTACAAAAAATATATTGTATTGAATGACTTTATTTACCCCACACCCCATCCCAAAATGTTTTATTTTTTATCCAGGTGGTTGCTGAAATAATAACCTTAGGACGCACACGAGCTTGCCATCAAAGTGGAACTGATTTAATTAATATTGTTTTTTCTATTCCAAAATCTGATTTTCAATTTTATTTTCAGGATAACTTACCTCTTCAGTATATAGGCTGTATTTCATATCATCTGCCTAAAGATCCTTGACTTGCTTGTTTAATGACTTTTTCCTTTCCTGTCCATCCACTGCTTTCTTCTTCTCCCTTGCCACAAGCTCCTACTGTCTTTTCCAATGGAGGGAGAACGAGAGGAGCAATTACTTACAAGGATCCTCATGATGTTACCTAAAAAGTGTCCTACACTGCAATACAGTCCTCACCACAATGCTCAGAATTAGCTGCTGCTATCTTGGCTTTTCACACCTTTTCTCAACAGTCTTTTAACTTACTCTCTGACTCTCATTATGTGTGCCAACTTATTTTTAATCTTCCAGGTGCTTACATCACGCCCAGGATTGACCCCAATCTTATGACTTTGTTTTTCCCTTGACAGCAGCTGCTACAAGATATTTTATTTCTCATATGCGCAGTCACTCTTCCCTTCCTGGGCCTATTTTTTTATGTCTTCTTAATCCCCGTGTTTTTGCCTCTAATAAACTATGGCAAATGGATGTTACCCATATTCTCTTTTTAGCTCCCTGGGAATATATTCATTTATCTATTGATAGCTATTCAGGAACATTTTGGGCCATGCCTCACAACCTGGAATATTGTTTTTACTCATGGCCTTCCCTATAATTCCACGGGTCAAGCCATCGTGGAACGTGCTAATCGGTCCTTTAAGGACTGCCTTCACAAACAAATAAAAAAGGACGGATCTAGAGTACCCAATTTGTCATGGGTAACACAACAGATTAAAAAAAAATATTATTTACATTACACCAATTGAATATTTCCATTCAAAATTCGACCACTTATCAGAGACACTTTCAACAGAAAACAAGCTTGCCTCCACCACTGGTATTATCGGGTGTAGTAATCAGTGCTCAGTCATTGCAGGGTGCAAATATGGCTGACTGCTACGCAGCATTTATTGCCTTATATACAGGTTTCCAAGTAGCAAAAGTTTAACATGGCATCAGCATAGTAACAGCATTTCTATTGGTGAAACCCCTTGCCAATCATTAAGGATAAAAAGCCAGAGGCCCAAAACAGGGGGCAGTTGGCTGTAGCATCCTGTTGTTGTAGGCTAGCTGATATCAGGCAGGTGAGGTCATTGTACCAGCCT
>NW_015388733.1:144516-148310 GCF_001527695.2 Protobothrops mucrosquamatus
AAAACAGGGGGCAGTTGGCTGTAGCATCCTGTTGTTGTAGGCTAGCTGATATCAGGCAGGTGAGGTCATTGTACCAGCCTGGGTAGTTTCCCACATTGCCATGGTAATGCAGAGATAAAGAGCTAATGCAGAGAGAAGAGGCATGCAGGTGTTGGAGGGGCAGTTTGCTGCTCACGGCTACCTGGCCCCCACCGCTACAGAAGGGGATCACATGACCCTGGAACACTGTGACCATTATAAATATGAATCAGTTGCCAAGCATCCAAATGTAAATCACATGACCCTGGGCATGCTGCAATGGTCATAAGTGTGAAAAATGGTCATAAGTCATTTCAGTGCAATTGCAACTTTGAACAGGTTTTTTTTTTGGTCATCAAGTTTTTGACACGTTGCTAGGTGGTACTCGAATATTGCCATATCCTAAAAGTGGTACAATCGGTAAAAAGGTTGAAAAGCCGTGCAAGTAAGGGACCCCTTGGATGGGAAGCCAGACCAAGAGAGGGCCAGGAGAACCTGGACTTCAGCGGTCCTTTTGGGGGTAGCACTACAATCATATCTAACTTGCATTAATAAGTATGTTCACCATGATAGATCTACACCCTAATTTTCCATCTCTTGCTTAGATTTTAAATTCCCTTTAGAATTTAGAATATCTCTATATGTACATATTTTCTCAAAATTAACTAAATTTGGATGTATAAATGCTTCCATTGTTGAAAGCCATCCTGCAATTTTCAAATATATTTTACATTTTATTTTTTCCCATGTTAATAGTAATGCATTTCTTATATAGTGTTTTTGAAAGTATTTATGCATTTTATTTTTCTCATACCATAAAAAAGTGTGCCAACCAAGTTGTAAATCATGTCCCTCCAAATATAACAACCTTTTGTTTCTGAGAGTTATCCATTCTTTTATCCATGTTAATGCAGATACTTGATAATATAAAACCCACTCTGGCAAGCCAAAACCTCCATTTTCCTTAGCTTCTTGTAGCATTTTCAATTTAATTCTAGCTTTCTTTCCTTGCCAAATAAATTTCAAAATTAATGAATTTAAGTCTTCAAAAAAAAAATTCTCTAGTTTTATAGGTATCATTTGAAATAGAAACAGTATTTTTGGTAATATATTCATTTTCACTGTGGCAATTCTTCCTAACATCAACAATTGCAAGTTTTTCCATTTTTCCAAGTCCAATTTTATTTGGTTCAATAATTTTGTGTAGTTATCTTCTTTTATCGTTGAACATCTTGCTGTTAAATATATTCCCAAGTATTTAACCTTTTTAACTATTTGTAGTTCTATTTTTTCTGATATTTGTTTTTTTTTGCTTATCTGTGAGATTTTTAACTATCACTTTAGTTTTTTCTCTGTTTATTTTCAGACCTGCTATCTCTCCATACTGTTCTATCTTTTCCAATAATTTAGGAATCATCTCTAAAGGTTCTTCTAAAATAAATATCAAGTCATCTGCAAATGCTTGCAGTTTATAAGTTTCACCTTTTATTTCTAGTCCTTTAATTTCTGTATCTTGTCTAATATTTCTGTTTAAAACTTCCAAGGTTAAGATAAATAACAATGGAGATAGTGGACATCCTTGTCTTGTACCTTTTCTTATCTCGAAATTATCTGTGTAGTCTCCGTTCACCATCACCTTTGCTGTTTGTTTATGATATATTGTTTCAATCATGTTTATAAAGTTTTGTCCAAAGTCCATTATTTTTAGTTGTTGAGTCATAAATTGCCAGGAAACATTATCAAACGCCTTTTGAGCATCTATAAATATTAGTGCCAATTGTTTCCCTGGATGCAGTTCATAGTATTCCAATATGTCCATTATAACTCTTAGATTATTTTTAATTTGTCTCTTTGGTAAAAATCCATTTTGATCTGGATGTATAAATTCAGTTAAAAATCTTTTCAGTCTCTCTGCTATTATTGAAGTAAAAATTTTATAATCCACATTTAGTAATGATATCTGTCTGTCTGTCCGTCCGTCCGTCCGTCCGTCCGTCCGTCCGTCCGTCCATCCATCCATCTATCTATCTATCTATCTATCTATCTATCTATCTATCTATCTATCTATCTATCTATCTATCTATCTATCATCTATCTATCTATCTATCTATCTATCTATCTATCTATCTATCTATCTTCATTTTTTTTGTATTCCTTTCCATGTCATTTTTAAAGGATTATGATCTGCCCATGTACCTAATTCTATCTCCATCTCCTGCATATTGGTCCTTAATTCAGGTGTCATCCAAATCATGTTAATTCTGGACCAAGATTTATGACTATTCGAATAGAATGTATATTGTAATTTTTTTGGATTAGTTTCCCTCCAAATATGTTGTACCCCAATTTCCTCTATCATAGTAAAAAAAGTCTTAGGTAGTCTTTTTCTTCCACTTTTTCCTGTTTTGCTGCTTTTGTAGTCCAATGTCCCATCTACTATTGCATTAAAGTCTCCTATTAAACAAATATTTTGGTATTTCATTTCTGTTATTTTTCTATGTAGATTTTGATAGAATTCTTCTTCTTTATTATTTGGTGCATATATTGCTACCAAAAGTGTTTGTTTTTGATGTAGAAATATTTCTATCATCACAATTCTTCCTTCTTCATCTGAATAAATCATTTTAGAATCTATTGTCTCTTTAACATATACAGCTACTCCTCTTTTTTTCTGTTGTGCTAATGCATAATAGAGTTTCCCAATTTTGGAGTATTCCAAGAGTTTATAATATTGTTTTTTTATATGTGTCTCTTGCAAACAAATTATATCAATATTTAATTTCTGTAAATTTTTGAAGATTTTATTTATTTTTGATGGGGAATTCAGTCCATTTATGTTTATTGAAAAAAAAAACGTTTTCCTTCTCCATTTTGTTTACTTATATTTAGGTTTTGTTGATCTCGTAGTCCTCTGCTCCCTTGCCATTCCCTCACTCTCTTGATCGGGCTCCTCTTTCTCTTCTTCTGTTTGTAAAGTTGTTTCCTCTACTGTTTGTTCTGTCTGTTTCTGGTCTTTCCTCTCCTCTTGTTGATTTTGTACTCTTTCGTTTAGGAATGCTTGATTTCTCTCATCAAAGTCTGCTGCCTTCTAAACTGAGTCCACTCAATATCTTGTATTGTTCCAGTTAATTAAGATCCCTTCTGGCATTAACCATCTAAAGTTGATACCTTTTGCAATTAACTTTGTAGTCAAAAAGTGATATTGTCTTCAGGTATCTCTTATTCACTTAGGGATCTGCTTTAACACCACAATTTCTTTATTTTTGTATTGTAATGGTTCATCTCTAACTCTTTTCAGTATCTCATCTCTTATTGTTTTCTTTATAAATCTTACATGGACTTCTCTGGGTAATTTGTATTTCCTTGCATAGCCTGAATTCATTTGAAATATTTCATCTATTTCCATTTGTATCTCCGCTCTATCTGTTTTTAAGGCCTCTGCCAGTAAATTAATAATGAATTCTGCTGCTCGCTGCCACTAAAGATGGCAAGGTTCCTGACATGGAATGTTAATGGATTGAACTCACCGCAGAAGAGAAAAAAGGTATTTTATTATTTGAAGCAACATAAAAATGACATTTGCTTACAAGAGACTCATATTACAGCAAAAGATCAAAAGTATTTGATTAATTCACGGTTGGGAACACATTTTATTGCACCTGCGCCCCAGAAAAAAGCTGGGGTAGTCATTTATGTTAAAAATGAGTTCCTTCCTAAATTGATTGACTCTGACTTAGAAGGAAGATATGTTTTTATTGAAATGCTTTTGAATGGGA
>NW_015388733.1:150791-157899 GCF_001527695.2 Protobothrops mucrosquamatus
ACAAGAAAGATATATACTGGTTTGGAGAAGATGGATAGATTATATAGAAAAGAAATATGGAACTAAAAAGTTTCATTTGGTTTTTGAGTAAATTTGTGATTGTTAATGTAGTATATTTTATTAAAATTAAATAATTTGTAATAATGATGTTTAATATGTCAGTTTAGAAGAGAGCTAAAGGATGTTATAGAATTGTTAATTTAAGGATAATATAATTTAAGACAGAATATAATTATTGTATTGTAAACCCTGTGTGTAGCTCTGGGAAGTCGGGGGGAAGGGAGGGGGGTGGGGAATGGTGGGGTAGGAGGGAGGTGGGGAGTTATATTGTTAAAATTTTAAAAATTTTCAATAAAATAAATAAATAAATAATGAATTCTGCTATATCTTCTTCTTCTTTATCTTCAGGTGTATTTTGGAAACTTAGATAGTGTACAGCTTTCTCCATTTCTAAGGCTGCAACTTCTCCTTCTAGGCTTTGATTTGCTTGTTCTAATTTTTCATTTTCTTGCATTAATGCCTCCATTTTTTTTATCAATATCTTCAGATTTATTTTCCATTTTCTGGATTCTTTGTTCATTTTTAGTAATCATTTGTTGATGGGCATCAAATTGTGTCTTTATAGCCAACATTTGTTCATCTAACTTGTCAAGTTTGTTTTTTGTCTCTTCATGATTTTTCTGTATTGATTCTTGAATTAACCGTAATGTGGTTTGCATCTCTGTTTGAGCAGTATTTATTTTTTCTTGCTGCAACATTGTCTCAATAGATCCCTGACTTGCTGAACTAGGAGATATTCTAAATTCTGAAGGGAATTTAAAATCTAGGCAAGAGATGGAAAATCAGGGTGTAGATCTATCATGGTGGATATACTTATTAATGCAAGTTAGATATGATAAAGATATCAAACTGTATGGATTTTATAAAGATCAGACCTTGTTTGATCAGACATTATTAACCTCTGATGAGAAACTAATTAAGAAAAGTTATAAATTTTTATTGAATTTGAAAATGGAAGATGAACAAGTTAAAGAAACAATGATAACATGGGCAAAGAACTTTGGATATAAGGTAGAATTAGAAAAATGGCAAAACTTGTGGGAAAGAAATTATAAACTGACAATGGCAGCTTCTTATAAAGAAAATTTATATAAAATGTTTTATAGATGGCACTTGCCACCAGCAAGATTGGCAAAAATGTTTAAAAATATGTCAGATAGATATTGGAAATGTAAACATAAGGCAGGTACTTATTATCATGTATGGTGGACATGTGTTGAAGCAAAGAGGTACTGGAAAAAAATACATACTTGGCTAGAAAAGATGTTGGGAAAACATGTAGATTTTAAACCGGAACTTTTTTTATTAGGTGTCATGCCAGAAAAGATTGATAAACAAAGTATATATTTGATTTTACATGTGATAACAGGGGCAAGAATCATATTTGCACAATATTGGAAAAAGGAAGAATTACCATCAGAAGAAGAAATAATTAAAAAAATATTAGAATGTGCAGAAATGGACAGACTTACTATGAGGTTGAAAGAAAAAGAAGAAATAAAATACTATCAGTCTTGGGATTTGTTTTATCAATGGCTGGAGAAAAGAATAAAAGATTAGGAATTAAATTTGTATTAGTGAATGATAAACTCACACAACACATTGTTGATTAAGCACTATTGAATTATATGGAAAAAAATAAAAAGTTTACAATAGAATTGCCAAGAGTGGACTCGACTGCATGGATAGCATCAGGGTCATTCCATGTCAAGTGGTCTGGGGGTCCCTGCTCGACCATCACGGATTTTAATGAAATTTTGTGTGAACATGCACACATGTCCCCAATGAACATTGGTAAAGTGTTATGTTTGCCGATGTAATACTTGCGGAGATATAGATATATAGTTTGACTTCTACAGTATGACACTGAGATTCCAGCAACTTTGAGACATAATATCTCCGGCAATATTTTGTTGAGAGAAACAAAACTTGGCCATCTTGTACAACTTTTTGTGCTCTATTAAACAAAATAATAAACACATTCTCATGAGCAATCGCCATCTAGATAATTTGGAGCAAAGTTGGCCGAAAATATTGCGGCTCAAAAAAAAGTTTAAAGTTTGGCTTTTTATATATCTGGAAGGAAAGGTATGATAAACGTGAAACTTTGCGTGTAATAACTTAGCAACACAAGGTTTTCAAATATAAAATTTCATTCTCCTACTCCTTTCCAATAGGGTATTTTCAGTCTGCTTTTACAAAAAAAACCCTTCTGGAAACTCTGTTAAATCATTCTCATTAGAAAGAGCATGTTTCAAACCCCCTAAAAAAGTAGGGTTGGTTTTTCATCGCTGACGTATTAAGCCCTAAAAATAGGGACAAAGTTGAGGAAATTGCTATGGCAATGTCACATGTATTCTATTATTTTTTGTCTTGTTTGTTTTATATAGACATAATTACTACTATTATATTGCGTTGGTCCATGGTGACATTGTCACTACCAGTTCAGGCACTTGAACCAGCAACCCCACCGCCATAGGGGGCACGCCCAATAGCCGTGCAACACCAGCCACGGGTGGGTTTCAGGAGGCCTTGAAGGAGGTCGTGGCGGACGAAGCCACCGGAGGGGCCGTTAAAGCGCTGCGGCCCTCCAAAAGCATGTCAAGCACCGAAGCAGTCCACCACGAGGACGCCGAGTGAAGGGAAGACACTGACTCAGACTACGAAGTCGACAAGCTACAGAGGCACCAAGAGAAGAAACCGAGGCCAGCTGACAAGGCAGTTCCATTCCTTAGGTGCATGGGTTGCGGAGGCCGCCATCAACGCGCGGAATGTCATTTCCGTACAGCAACGTGCCGGGCGTGTGACAAGTCAGGCCACATTGCCGCCATCTGTTAAGGTTGCCAGAGGGACCATCCACAGGAAGACTCAATCAGGTGAGGTACCGGGGCCCCGGGGCAACACCGAGTAGGGTTCTGCGCCAGCCGAAGGAGCGTATTCCGCACTGGTGCCCATCGCCCCCTTAAGCCGAAGCTTCGATTCCAAGTCAAGCTTCAGGGAGTTCCATGTAAGATGGAACTAGACACAGGCTCGGCCATGTCCATAATCTCTATAGGAACATTTAGGCACATATGCAGCCATGGCAATAGATGGGCCAAACTTCGGCCATCTAATTTAATGCTCACCGACTTCCAAAACTCCCGAGTGGTGGTCAAGGGCGAAGCCATACTTCTAGTGAATTTCAAGGGGTTTGCAGGCCCACTTGATGTTGTTGTGGTAGAAAGCCAACACACGAGCCTCATAGGGCTCGATTGGTTCGACACATTGGGCATTCAAGTAACCGGCATTCACCAGACACAAGCGGCGGATTTGTCTTCAGTCTGCCAAGAATTCTCAGATGTTTTCAGTTCATGCCTAGGGGAGTACAAGGGTCCTCCGATAGCCTTCAAGCTTGATCCTATGGTAATGCCAATACGGATCAAGCCTCGTCGAGTGCCTTTTGCTTTAAAACAAAAAATCGACACAGAGCTGGATAAGCTGGTCAATCAGGGGGTATTACAGCCCATAGACAGTGGGGAATGGGAGACCCCCATAGTAACGCCACTAAAGGCCAACGGGGAAGTGCAAATATGCGCTGACTACAAGTGTACCATTAACTGGGCACTTCAGCAGCACGTGTACCCAGTGCCAGTTGTCAGCCATATTTTGGCATCATTGCAAGGTGGCTGCGTGTTCGCCAAATTAGATTTGGCATAGGCCTACCAACAGCTGTCGGTGGACGAGGCCACGGCAGCTGTCCAAACCATCGTCACCCACCGGGGGGCCTTCAAGGTCAAGCGCCTACAGTTTGGGATGAGTGTAGCCCCAGGGATTTTCCAGGTAGTAATGGAGCGAATGCTCAAGGGCATTCCAGGGGTCTGCCCATACTTCAATGATGTTCTCATCTCCGGAGAAACTGCAGAGGTCCTGGCTGAACGGCTTAGAGCCGTCCTTCAGCGGTTCCGCACAGCAGGACTCAGATTAAAGAAAGAAAAATGCAAGATTGGGGTTGAGTCAACGGAGTTCTTGGGGTTCCGCATCGATGCCGACGGCATCCATCCGGCGACTCAAAGCTGAAAGCGATTCAGTAGGCCCCAAGCGTGAAGTCCAAGGGAGAGCTTCAGGCCTTTTTGGGCCTTCTTAATTTTTACCATGCCTTCCTTCCAAACAAAGCCACTGTGGCAGAGCTGTTACACCGGCTCTTGGACAGACAAGCCCAGTGGAAGTGGACCAGCGTCCACAAAAGGAGCTTCCAAGCAGTCAAATCACTGCTGTCCTCGAACTCTGTACTCACGCATTTTAACGAAAAGCTGCCAGTCTGCATCGTGTGTGATGCATCTCCGTATGGGGTTAGGGCTGTGTTGAGCCATTTTTTGGCTGATGGGAAACAGTCTCCCATCACCTACTATTCTAGGACCCTGTCGTCCGCAGAGCGTAACTATGTGCAAATTGATAACGAGGCTTTGGTAATCGTGGCGGAAGTTAAAAAATTCCACGACTACTTGTACGATCACCAGTTCACGGTCTTTACAGACCACAAGCCACTCCTAGGGTTGTTCACTACGAACAAACAGACACCCCAGATTCTGTCGCCTCGAATGTTGAGGTGGTCTATTTTTCTGTCAGCCTACAACTACAGGCTGGTTCACAAACCGGGCAAAGAAATGGGCCATGCAGATGGCCTTAATAGGTTGCCCCTACCACATGTAGAGCCAGATCCAGCTCCGGCTCCACGCATCCTGGCTATCCAGGATCTGCCGGAGTCTCCCCTTCATGCTGGGGATGTAGCTGCTGAGATGGCAGCTGACAAAATACTGAGTCGTTTATTGAATTGGGTGCACACAGGATGGCTAGACAAATGTCCAGGTCCAGAATTTCAGAGCTTTTTCATGCAAAAAGATGAGCTTTCAGCTCATAAAGGGTGCATCCTTTGGGGAAGTAGGGTCATAGTTCCCAGCTCGTTAAGACCCAGAGTGCTTGAGTCTCTGCACAAGGGCCATCCGGGAATAGTCCGGATGAAGGCACTCGCGAGGAGCTACGTTTCGTGGCTTGGGCTAGATAAGGCTATCGAGGCCCAAGTACATGGTTGCATCACGTGTCAACAATCCAGACCGGAGATGCCGCAAGCCCCTGTCCACCGATGGGAGGACACTCACACACCGTGGTCAAGAATCCACATTGACTTTGCCGGGCCCTTTCAGGGACAGCTGTTTTTAATAGTGGTCGATAGCCATTCAAAATGGTTAGAGGTTGCACCACTTCCCAATATGACTACTGCCAGGACTATCCAGGAACTGCGCAGAATCTTTGCAACACACGGGCTTCCAGGCATCTTAGTATCAGACAATGGGGCTCAGTTTACTGCTTCAGAATTCCAGTCCTTCCTCAGGACAAACCTCATAAGGCTTGCCACGTCAGCTCCCTTTCACCTGGCCTTGAACGGCCAAGCGGAATGCATGGTCCGCACAACCAAGGAGTCCCTAAAACGGATTGTCACAGGAAACTGGCACCACAGATTGGCAGACTTTCTACTCTGCCAGCGTACAACTCCCTGCACAGCCACGGGCAGAAGCCCAGCCGAGCTACGTTGGGGCCGATGTTTGATCACTAAGCTGGACAGGCTCCACCCCGACCGAGTTGCATCGGACTCTACACGGCCAAAGGCACCCAGAAGTCTGCAAGTGGGTAACTGGGTTTGGACCTGGAATTACGGGCAAGGGGCTTTGTGGATGACAGCAGTGGTTGTAAAGGTGTCAGGGCCACTTTCCTACGAGGTGGTCCTTGAAGATGATCAGCTACGTCGGCGGCTGGCGGATCAGTCACCGGCTCAGGACTCCCAAGAGGGCCACACACAGGGCCCACACGACAGCGGTCCAACAGAAGGGTTTTCACGCTACGACAGGACCCTCCCTCAAGGAGACGGGGGAATGGCCGTAGTAGAGCCTCCTCCGGACGCATAGACTGCATCGGCTGAACAGGACAGGCAAACGGCACTGAGAGACAGCCCTGCAGACTTTGCTGCACGAGTGGACTTTGGTTTGGGCCCACCGGGACTGGCCAGCCAAAGGGACTCGAGTCAAACTGACTCCACTGAACCTCTGAGTCCTGGTCTACCCAGCCTGGCAGGCAAGCAGATAGACCAGGGAACCCCGGCAACCCTTAGGCGTTCTGAACGGTCAAGAAGGCCACCTAAGTATCTGCAAGATTATGTCAAACAATTAAGGGTTTGAACTATCTAGGGGGAAGGGGTGTAATGTATTGTCACAACTGTTTTGAATCACTTGCTTAATGTCTAATCACTTGTTTGAATGTCTGACCTAGATTCTGTTGTTATGTAACGGCTGCTGTTACTTAAGCCAGACTTGCTGTCTCCAGGCTGGTAATTAGGTTTTGGGCAGGAAAGTGTTACTTTAAACCAGTGGTTCTCAACCTTCCTAATGCCGCAACCCTTTAATACAGTTCCTCATGTTGTGGTGACCCCCCAACCCCCCATCCAGCTGGCCAGGGAGGGGGGCCAGGAAGGCCGTTCCGCCGGCTCCGCCCAGCCTGGTTGGAGAAGCGCCCAGGCGGGGAGAGGGGGAGAGAGAGAGAGAGAGAGAGAGAGAGAGAGAGAGAGCCAAGAGGGCGACAGCGCCGGCAGAGCTTACTTCAGCCTCCTCCACGGAAAGGGCCACGAAGCAGCGCAGCCTCCCTTAGGACAGGGGTAGGCAACCCAAAACACTCAAAGAGCCACTTGGACACGTTTCCCACCGAAAACAAAACACTGGGAGCCACAAAACCCTTTTGATATCTAAAATGAAGATAACACTGCATATATCCTTTTTTACCTTTAATGTATGTATGTATGTATGTATGTATGTATGTATTTTTTTTATTTATTTATTTATATTTGAATTTATATCCCGCCCTTCTCCCGTAGGACTCAGGGCGGCTGACAATCTATTTAAAATACATACAAAACAATACAAATTTAAAATTAATTAAAAAGAATATTAAATATTTGTCGAATTTAAAATATAATTAAAAACCCCCTAAAAATTACCCTAGGCCAGTCCTGCAAGCTGGAATA
>NW_015388733.1:158720-160996 GCF_001527695.2 Protobothrops mucrosquamatus
TCCAGAGATCATTAACCAACGTGACCAATGCCGTTTCCGTGCTGTACCCCGGCCTGAAGCCCGACTGGAGAGGGTCCAGATAGACCGTTTCCTCCAGGTGCCGGGGAAACTGCCGTGCAACCACACTCTCAACAACCTTCGCCACAAAGCGTAGGTTGGAGACTGGACGATAATTTGCCAACACATCTGGGTCCAGGGATGTATGTATGTATGTATGTATGTATGTATCTGTGTTTGTGTGTGTATATATAAAATAAAGGTAAACAAGGATATATGCAGTGTTATCTTCATTTTACATGTCAACACGGTCTCTCTCTGTCTCTCTTTCCTCTCTCCTTTCTCTTTCCTCTCTCCCCTCCCTCTTTCCTCTCTCTCTCTTTCCTCTCCCTCTCTCTCTCTTTCCTCTCTTTTTTCTCTTTCCTCTCCCTCTCTCTCTTTCGTCTTTTTCTCTTTCCACTCTTTCTTTCTCTTTCCTCTCTTTCTCTCTCTCTCTTTCTGTTTCCTCCCTCTTTCTCTTTCTCTCTCTTTCCTCTCTCTTTCTCTTTCTCTCTCTCTTTCTTCTCTCTTTTCATCTGTTTCTCTCTTTCTTCTCTCTCTTTCTCTCTCTCTCTTACGGCTGCATCGTCGGGGGTCCCCGCCGCCCCCGGCCTGGCCGCCGCCCCCACCAGGACTCCACGCTGCCCAGCCTCGCCCTCCACCCATCGATGGAGCCGCGGTGGGGACAGTGCCCGCCCGAGCTGCCTGGGGGGCAGCAGGAGGAAGGAGAGGAGGAGGGCGAGGAAGCAGCCGCCCCATACGGGACTCTGCGCGGCCTGGCCTCGCCCTCTGCCCATCGATGGAGCCGTGGTGGGGGCTGGTGCCACGCGGCCCCTGCCAGCCCCTCTGCCAGCCCAGCTGCTCCCCCCCAGGCACCCCTCTTGTCCCGGCACACGCCCGAGCCGCCCGGGGGGCACCAGGAGGAAGAAGGAGAGGAGGAGGGCGAGGAAACTGCTGCCGCCGCCCCAGCTGGGACTCCACGCTACCTGGCCTCACCCTCCACCCATCTAATGGAGCCGCGGTGGGGGCTGGTGCTGCGGAACCCCTGCCAGCCCCTCCGCCAGCCTGACTGCTCCCCCCCAGGCACCCCTCTTGTCCCAGCGCCCGCCCGAGCTGCCTGGGGGGCAGCAGGAGGAAGAAGGGGAGGAAGAAGAGGAGGGCAAGGAGATAGAGGAGCGATGTCTCGGTTCCTAAGACCATCGGAAATATGTGTTTTCCGATGGTCTTAGGCGACCCCTGTGAAAGGGTCATTCGACCCCCAAAGGGATCCCGACCCACAGGTTGAGAACCACTGCTTTAAACCTATTGGCTGCCACCTGGAGGCTAACCATATAAATAGCTGCACAGCAGCTATTTGAGCTGCTTCTGTTCAGAGTTAAATAAACTTGTTGCTGTTTCAACACTCGTCTCGCTTAATGCCTTCAAGAACCGAATACTTGACAGGACAAAAGTAACCCCTTCTTTGCATAGAAAATCAGTTACATGGAGTTAAACATATTACATGTGACAACACACATGTCCATTTAAATGAGGTCTGATGAAAGCAAGGGTGTAAAATTTAAGATGTTAATGAGGAAAAAAAGTCATACGGTTGTATGGAGTTTACGGAGAGACAAACCAGATACAAATTAGCGCTAACAAGCTTTCTCTTTTTTCAATCTTATTTTTTATTTTATTTTATTTTTTCATGTTTACAGTTTTTATTGGTTTATAATATAAAATACAAACATACAAAAGCAAATAGCGGGGAAAAAGGGAGGGAAAGGGGAAAGTAGAAGTGTAGAAAAAAAGGGAGAAAAGAAAAAAAAAGTGTTGACTTCCGACTCCCTCTAGTGCAGTAGAACAAAACAGTAACATCAAACCTCAACTTTTTACTTTTACATAATAGTATAAACTAGCCATTTCTATAACAACAAATCTCTCTAGTCAGTAAAACCTAAAACCAAAGTTTCATTTTTTTCCACCTCAAGCACAAAGTCCAGAAGCGATTTCCAAGTAGAAACAAAAGTACTTTTTTTTCCTTTAATCAACGCAGTCGATCATCGGGCTTCAGGCCGGGACACAGCACGGAAACGGCATTGGTCACGTTGGTAAATGATCTCTGGAGGGCCCGGGACAGGGGTTATTCCTCTGTCCTTGTGCTTTTGGACCTCTCAGCGGCTTTTGATACTGTGGACCACGGTATCATGCTGCGGCGTCTCGGTGAGTTAGGAGTGGGAGGCACTGTTATGCAGTGGTTC
>NW_015388733.1:161876-169473 GCF_001527695.2 Protobothrops mucrosquamatus
AGCAAGCGGGACTGACCTAGGGTGAATTTTAAATAGGGACAATTTTAATGATTTTAATAAGACACAGCTATAAATATTTGGTTTTTAATTGGCTTTTATAGGGGAAATGTTTTATATTGTTTTAACATGCTGTGAGCCGCCCTGAGTCCCATGGGGAGAAGGGCGGCATATAAGTTAAATAAATAAATAAATAAATAAAATCTCTGCTAACTCCATCAACTTTTGCAGCCATTTGTCCATTGTGGGGATCGAAATGTCCTTCCATTTTTGTGCATAAAGTAGTCTTGCTACTGTCAACATATCTAACATCAAAGTTCCAAAAAAATTTTCCAAGTCTTTTTCCATTAAGCCCAAAAGAAAACTTTCTGGTTTTATCTTTATGTTCACTTCAAGAATTTTCTGTATTAGAATATGAATCCTACTCCAATATTTCTTTGCTTTAACACATGTCCACCATAAATGATAAAAGGTCCCTTCTTTACATTTGCATTTCCAACATTCATTTGAAATACCTTTACACATTCTGGATAACTTGTCTGGTGTTAAATACCAGCGATATATCATCTTATAGAAATTTTCTTTTCAATTGTAGTTTAATGTAAATTTTAAACATTTCGTCCACATAGTCTCCCATTGTTCAAGCGTAACATTATATCCAAAATTCCTTGCCCACTGCATCATACAATACTTTACATGTTCACTTTCCAAATTCAATTTCAGTAACATTTTATAGACTTTAGCAATAATATGTTCATCACTACCACACAATAAGATTTCCAATTCATTTTTAACTAAATCAAACCCATAACTCTTTTATCTAATTTAAATCTTTCTTTCAATTGTAAATATGTAAACCAATGGCAGACATGTCCTTCTGATTCTAACTCTTCCTTAGACTTGAGGGTAGGATCACCAAAATTAAAGGATATTATTTTACCATAAGTCCACCAGTCCGGCTTTGCCACCATTTCTTTTCTGAAAAAGGCTTCCTGGGGAGACACCCAAAGAAGCATCTTCGTAGAAAACCTTGTTTTATATTTATTCCAAACTCTTAGAATGGCACGTCTAACAAAATGGTTGTTAAAATCAACATTTACTTTA
Source organism: Protobothrops mucrosquamatus (assembly GCF_001527695.2). NCBI lineage: Eukaryota > Metazoa > Chordata > Lepidosauria > Squamata > Viperidae > Protobothrops > Protobothrops mucrosquamatus. The sequence goes on from NW_015388733.1 coordinate 162,978, forward strand.
ACTTTGTCATACCATAAATAACCGTGCCATCCAAACCTTAGTTCATGACCTTCTAAATAGAGTAGCCTCTTATTCTGGAGGTTCACCCCACTGTTTTAGCCAGACCAAACAACAAAAAACAAAATACAATTTCAAAGCTTTCTCTTATCAGAAGACAAACTCCAGACATCTCATCCTATCCTGACCTGGGGAACAAAGACAGTTTTTTATCTTGAAGTTTAGGAATGTTAGAAGCAATCAAACCATTAAAACATCATTTAGAAAGAAAGAAAAATAAGTCAAATTAAAATTCAAAATAACTATGTTAGTTATGTTGCACATGAATTTAAAAACAAATTAAATCCACTAATTGGGTTGCAAAGAAAACAAAATTTATTACTAACAAAGAAAAGAAAAGAGCGGTTTGCAAAGCACGGTGGATCCGAGTCAAGACTTCACCCAGGAAGTTCTCAAGCAACGGATCGCACACGAGCCACGTTGAGCAGTCATTTTTATACATCCTATTGTGACGCCCCATTTCCCTTCCCTTTTGGTCCCATTGGAAAGGCCCGCAGAGGTCACAATCTAACCGGAATACATTATCTCTGTCCTTGTCTGCTCAGGTTACTTCAACATCCGACATACTACCATATATGGGCATGTTGTCGTTCCGGCAGAAATTCACAGTTTGTTCTTTGGTTTTGGTGCACTCATCCTGTTTATTTTTAAAACATCCTTTTCCCTTGAACTGTTTCCCTCAAATTCCCTCCTTTTCTTTTTATACCATTTAAAAAAAATAAAATTAAATTACCCATTTTGGTGGTTTTAATGCAAGCATTGCAGTTATCAGAGTTATTTATACTTTGCTTTTTACTAGTGTTTCTCTTTGGTCTAATTTTTAAACAATTGTGATAAAGGGTCCAACAAATATGTGTGTTCCTTGTTTTGTCTTTATCACAAAGAGTGCCTATTTCCTCTCTAATAGCTTTTACAAACTGTCAATTTTGTGTTATTTGATCTTCTTTTATACATTCCATTGTTGCATTTCTATCTTAAAACCCTAGGACCTTATTATTAAATTCCCATTGTCCTTTTTCATTCCATACACACCATTGATGTACTTTCATACTAACTATTGTTGTAACCAAGGATAGGCAGAGCACATAGAGTCCTGCCATTCTTACCATGTTTTAAACCTCTCCTCTGTTTTTAAGTTTTTTTACTTCTTCTCTTTTGGGACCTCAAAATAGTTTGGTACCAAATTTTCAATGATTACAATGTCACACTCCTGTCTGCAATAACCGTGAGCTGGTCCACAGTCTACACAATGCTGACAGCAACAACAATCAAATATACATGTGCAGTCACAATACCAACATATCAGGTAAATTCTGGAATTCTGTTTCATCCACTGTTTGCCTTCCTTTTGGACACAGGATAGGAACCCACTCCTCTCTTGCCCAGTAAGCAACGGCTATACCTAAGAGAAGAAGGAAAATGTTTAAACCTATCCCTATCCAGAAGGGTTTGTCCACTGGCAATGTATGTTCTTATCTCCTTTTCAGGACCAGTTTCAAAGGATCGTTTGAGGTCACAATGGTCCAGTCCTCATGAGGTTCAGTCACTGGTCCCTTAGTTCTTGTATAATGGGTCCACACTTTTTCAGCAGTCCGGATAGCGGTTTCAGAGGTCAGCAACACCTGAAGATGTTATCCCTTCCCGCCTCTAGTCTCGAAGATTCGCTTTGCGACCCTGAAAGGGGTCTGGGAAAGCCAAGGTTGGCTGGTCGTTCCGCAAAAGCCCCGGCGGTCGGAGCTGCAAAGGGGAAGCGCGGGGGGTTGGGAAGGAAGAGGCGATTGGGCCCCACAACCGTGCCCAGGTCGATCCCAGTCTGCCCGGGCAAGATCCACCTCGTGCCTCCGTTGGGCGGCCGTGAGCGCCGCAGCCGCAGCTGGCGAGGTTGGCAGCATGACATCACCGGGCAAATCTCACTGCTGACCTTGCAGCCTCGGGAAGCCGCACTGCCTCATCATCCCCCGCCTTCTCTTCTCAGAGTTGGATCTTTTCTTTTTTCTTTTCCTTTCTCCCCCCCTCTCCCCTCCCCCTCCTTTGCAAGCCCCACCCAGCCCCGTGTGACTCTCCATGCAAGCGTGCGTGCGTGTGGGAGAAAAAAATTTTTTTGGAGCGCCATCCTGAACATTAAAAAAGCCACAGGGGCTGGCAGGCGGACACCTTTGGCAAGCCGGGCAGCACAGGCTGTGGCTGCTGCTGCTGCTGCTGCTTGCAAAGCGAGAGATCTTCGCCTTCCCTCCCATTGCCTCCACTGCCGCTGTTGCTGAGCCAGACGGTTGCTGCGATTCCTGCCCGCTGCTTCCTCCAAAAAGGAGCGGTGGTCACGCTCGGTGCAGCCGGGAGCCCAGCACAGCCGCTGTTCTTCCGCAGGGGAAGGAGAGCGCAGGCAGTGGAGGAGTGCACGGGGGCGGGGAAAGAGCTGAGCCAGATCTAACTCCAGGGCGGTTCGAAAGGCCAGCAGGGGTGGAGACATGTGAGCCTTCCTCCGTCTTCTTGAATCTGGCATTCACGGACCTGACTGGAGCGAAGGGGAAGCGGGATGAAAGCCCTTCTTTCAGCCGCAAACAATGCAGCCTGCGGGCTGTGCCAGCTCTTCCTCGGGGCTGGCTGCAGCAATGAATGAGCCGCTTCCCCACTCGCTGCTTTTCTCCGGCTGCGCGCAACGCACCAGAGGGAGTCTGGCAGCCTCGGCTCTTTCCCCGCCCCTGTGCGCTCCTCCACTGCCTGTGCTCTCCTCCCCCTGCAGAAAAACAGCAGCTGTGCTGGGCTCCCGCCTGCGCCGAGCATGACCGCCGCTCCTTTTCGGAGGAAGCAGCCAAGGAGAAGCAGCGGGCAGGAACCGCAGCAGCCGTATGGCTTAGCAACAGCGGCGGCCGCGGCGGCCAAACTCCAATTGCCTCCTCCAGGCTCTTTTATGCCCTCCCCGCTCCCGTCCGGTGAAGGTTTGTCAGGACCCCTGCAAGCGAGCGAGAATGGGCAGGGGCGCGAATCGGCGTGTACTCAAAAACGCCGATCTCGTGCTCCTGCCCAGCTCACTTGCTTGCTTTCCGCTTGCTTTCTATCTTATCAACTACTTTTGACGCCTTTCCATGTCTTCTGAAGTTTGTTTCTGCAAGCAAGTGAAATGGGCAGGAGCACGAGGTCGGCATTTCTGAGCACACGCCGATTCGCGCCCCTGCCCATTCTTGCTCGCTTGCCGGCGCCCACAATCTGCCCGGCCTCCCCTCTGCCTGCTTTGCACAGCTCCTCCTGGGCCACCCCACGCCCGCCATTAACCCTCCCGCCACCATGCAGGGTAAGGTTGGCACCCCCGCTCTCGCCTCCCCCAAGCATTTTTTTACTCACCTGCTTTCAGCTGCACTCCCTTTCTCCTTTTGCTTCTCTGCCTTCATTTGCTTCTCTGCCTTCGCCACGTGTTTGTGGGTAAAAAAGAAAAAAAAGTTCCATGAGACGTTCTAACTTCTCGGGAGAAGTTAGAAAGTCTCATGGAACTTTTTTTTTGTCTCACAAACACATGGCGAAGGCTGAGAAGGACAGGAGAAAGGGAATGCTGCTGAAAGTAGGTGAGTAAAAAAACGCTTGGGGGAGGTGGGGGCGGGGGGGACCCAGGCAATGTGTCGCACAGCTCCAGCAGAATCTCCACTGAAGACTGGGTGAGGCTGCCTGCCGCCCCCAAGGCCGCCGCCAATCAGCTGGAGCTGCGCGCTTTGATCCTGGGCTCTCAGTAGGACCCAGGCAACGTGCAGTTCCAGCTGACTTTGCCACAAGCCTGTGCGGCGCTGCTGCCGCTTCACCTCATCCACTTTTACACTTTTTTAAACATTTTTTTTACATTTTTTTCAACCCGTCCTTCGTGTACCACCAGCCAGGTGCTCGTACCACCGGTTGAAAAGCCCTGATCTAGACCAGGGGTGTCAAACTGCCGGCCCGTGGGCAGGATGCATCATAACGAAATGGCGCCCACATCATTGCCAGCAATGGAAAAAAAGTTGTGATACGTCACGACACATCACGTGACATTGTGCAACACCAGGAGAAGTAGTGCAACAAAAACAATACTCCATTTCAATGGAAGGGAGAGAGGATTGCAACCCGTCATCGACCAATTGATTGAAGACGGACTTTTAGAGCCAACTATGTCTCCCTTCAACACTCGCATTCTGCCAGTAAGAAAACCAGATGGAACCTTCAGAATGGTATATGACATAAAGTTTATCAATACATGATTTGAATCTATTTATTCCTGAAGTTTCCTTGACAGCATCACCTACTGATAATTTTAGTCTGTGATTAGCACAATGCCAAACTATAATAGAAGGAAAACGTTCTGACAGCAATTTTTTCACTCTTTTACATCCTATCATCACAGCACTGCCATCGCATGCCAGAGAAACCAAATACTTTTTAAAATAATCTTCTGTCATCCCATAAGAGTGAAGACATTGGAGTAAGGAATCAAATACTCCTTCTGCTGTTACTTTTTCAAGTTCGACCAAGTCCAAAAACAAATTTACCAGTGAATTCATTCCAACACCTTCGATACAGCATCGAACATATACTATGAGGGTAGTTTTTTTGCTTATTGTGGTTGATTCATCAATTATCAATGAAATTTTATTATTGGATTGAACAATTTCTTTAACCACAGTTTTCCTCATTTCTTCACTTATATGATTAACAATGTTAATACACACATTTGTAGAATGAAGAATACGACCCATTTCAACTCCGTTCTGTTCTTGCAGATCAATTTCAGTTTCAAAATGATGGAATGGTTGATTTTCCTTTGCTACTTTATATGCAGTTCGAAAAATGTTTGCAGTTATTTTTTCATGAGATAATGACATTAAAAAAACATTCTCAAGAGTCACTTTTTCGCTTTCAGCAACTATTTTTAATGCTGCTTTATGTGCAGCAGATTCTCTGTGATCAATTTTTTTTTTCCAAAGTGAGCTCAACTGTTGCTTCCTATCTTTGCCAGAATAGGTTATCTCATTTTTGATCCATTCTTTGGAAAGTTTCATTCCCATTTTTGTCTCAACTCCAAGAGTTCCAACTTTTGTACAAGGCGTACAGCCAAGTTTCATTTTACAAACACAGAGCCATTCATTCTTCAAGCAAAAATCTTTTTTTTTGATCATAGGTCCAGCAGTCTGGCTAGTCATTTGTAGTTTGGCTTTGCTTCTCAAGATCAGATTCAGAAATATCAACAGGCGTTGTTATTTCCGTGTGTTCTGTCGTTGTGTCTGTTAATATTCTGGCCTTTTTATTAGCAGGACCAGTGGTTGAGAAGTAATTAGTAATTTTCTTCATCTTTAATTTTGGGGTCACACTTTTACACTAAAAATAAAAAAATAAATAAAAAATCAGTCCTGCAATTATGGTTTTTTTAAAAAGTTTCCTGTTGTTTTAGTAGTGTAAATTTAAATTGAAGGAATGCATGGAAGCTAACATTCATTTTTTTTACACATAACTTAAATTATATTTCCAGTGTCTATGCCAAGATTTCCATTGTTTCTTTGAAAATATAATCGTAAAGGACTTGCCATTGTGATAGAAGATTTCTACTACTGCTCCAGAGTTTGGCTAACATAAATATGCATAGCATAATTAGATTTATTATTGCTGCTAATCATATCTTACAAAACATGTACTTTCAATCATTTAAAACTGGTTTGTTTGGGGAATACCTATTACCTTTTCCATTTGAAATAACCAGTGTTTCGGCAGAGATGTATCTGATTTACTATCAAGTGTTCCTGCCAGAATAAGAACACTGAATTTATTGCAGATGGTTTGTAATTTCACCCAGGGACATTCTTACTAATGCTGCATCTTAAAGATTTGAGCTAAGTTTAATTCATAATTGCCTTTAGTTTTTTTCATCTGTTTTTGGCTTAGATGAAGTAATGCATCTTTCAAGCATTCACCAAATAAACTAGAATTTGTTGTGATCATCTCCTTAAATACAAACAGCTCATAAGCTGGACCTACCTGTATTAACAACCACATTATTGATGGCCTGTACATCTGTCATATTGGAACAGAACTGCAATGAGTTTAATGTCGTTGAAGTCTAGAACTACTCTCATTGCTTTGCCACAGTTGCTCTTAAAATTAATCTCAGCTAAAACTTGTAAGCCAACTTTGTTCAGTTCTAAAAATTCTAACAAAATTCATCCAAAATTCTATCAAACAATAATTTTACTGGGACCAATAAAAATTCCACAAAGAAATGTGTAATCTTTTGAGTGCTCCTAAATTATTCTGCAAAAGTAGGAAAACTCAGAGTGATCATTTTCAGCCAAATATCCAAGTCCAACACAGGAAAATAAAACAATTTTGGTACCTTAATGCTTTTTTTTTTCCCCAATTTTTTTTTATTATTTTCCATCATAAAAAAACAATCACAAGCATAATAAACACAATAACAAGTAAAAAAACC